>NW_010307738.1:0-4816 GCF_000700745.2 Antrostomus carolinensis | reverse complement strand
CTTTGTGGCTCAGTTTTTACTCATAACACAATTCATTGCTTTGAAGCCTACATTATCACCTTTGTTTCTTCTTAACGACATCAGCATAAATGAGTTCATGCACGACTTTTCAATCTCCTGTCTCTTGTCGGTCATCCAAATGGAAACTAAACCCTTGCATACATTTTATATTTTGGTTGAAGTGGCAACGTAATTGAGAATTCTGATTTTCACCTTTAATCCTCAGTAAATTACTGGTCTCTTTGGAAGACAAAACGATCTGATAATCACCCTACAAAGTCTCATTAGACCACTTCACAGTTTCCAGAAGACTGGAGATTCACTGTTGCTTTCACTAATGAGCATCTTTGAAGTAGGCAAAAGTATGCACCAGTGTTCAGCTATGAGGAAAACAATAAAGTAAAAATAACCCTTTTGCTCATTCAATAAATCTCCAGACAAGCTGGAGCCATGTTTTAAAAATATGTAGAATGAGCCACAACTGGGGAAGACTAATAGAGCACCACATCTTTGAAGAAGAACAGAAAAAGGACATTTCACAGCTACATTTTTGAAGCAGTAATATTTTGGATGTGTTTCCAAAGTGAAATCACTCAACTTTCTGCAGCTTTCTGTCATCCTACAGCATGGCTATAGCCTCAGATGCAGGCAACACTCATTCCACATAATTTTTATTTTCATTGCCCTACCTATGTCTGTTTGGTTGATTAGCAAACAATGAATTTAGTCCTTCACAGTCCCAGATCCTGTTTAAATACTGTCCGAACATTTACACCACACTTGAAAATCCAAAGGAGGAAATGTATTTACATGTCAGTTCAATAGAACTATAGCAATGTCAATATAGTAAATACTATAAATAATAACTAATAATTAATAATAACACATTAAAGCCAGTTGTTAGCTTTGCTTATGAATACTTCCAGTTAACTCCCTTTTCATGGGCAATATGTTTTGCCAACATTATCTTATCTAAAAGCTATTGTCATATTGTGGCTTGGCATTTAACTGTTCTAACCCTACGCTTGTTACTTGTTACTTGTTACTTGTTACTTTGATAGCTGACACTAGAATTCAGAGATAAGTCTAATAATATCTTTTTCCAAAGTTCAACGTCTTTTTCAAGACTATAGCCTCTCTTGATTCATAATAATATTAATGGCATTCTATATGTTCATTGATAGAGAATATAATTTGAGGACACTAAATATTTCCATACTGTATAGATAATGACCATATCTCAAAGTGCTTTTCTAACTTTCTTTACAAGGCAGCTCTGAACTTAGGGTAGTTTAATACTAAGATTCATTATTCAGCTACAGAGGGAAGAATACCAGCTCACATGTTAGGTTATCTTACACAGATTATCAGCCAGCTTTATTATAATCACCTCCATCGCAACCATCTTTCAGTCATATTCTTAATTTCATAAAACTGGGAGAGATCCTCATCTTAGGTAAATCAATGTCTTTTTCAATATAACACATCTCATGAAAATATGAAGGAGAGAAAAGGGAATCCAAAATTCAGTAGTGTCTCATGCTGTTTTCAATTCTTCCCAAACTGTTTCTAAGCTCGAAACTTTGATTTTAGGTCCATGGATATTATTCCTGTTGAAGTGAGTGAGTCATATCTCTGCTGATGTAACTCTATTGAAATAAATGGAATTAAACTAGGAAAAAAAAAATAGGCTGCACGGAAGCCTCATAATGTGTCTTGGAGAAAAATGTCCATCTTGTAGTGAGCCCATCACTGTTACATTTTTGTGCCAATTTGATGCAAGTGGTTATTTCACAAATTTATGTATGCACATGACTGAAAAATTTACAATTGTATTCATAATTCATTTTGTATTGAAATAAGTGATTCAGCAGGTGCTGTGTACTTATTTTGTCAGGTAGAAATACCTGTAGGTCAATAAGGAACATAAAAGTCTGAGAAAATGCTTACAATCAATGATTTTGTATGAAGGTCAAGGCTAAGTCCTCTGTGATATACTTCATTTCCACATACACTGAGGAACTTCATTTGCTTACTGTCTTATCTTGACTTCTCCAATGTTTTCTCTTTGTATTACTGGGCCTTTCTCATGTATTTTACAATATTCTTTCTCCTATCCCTGATACAGAAAATCTACTTCAATATTATTTAAAATAACTCAACTTAAATACTGCAGGTAGATTGAGAGAGAGAATTCCTTTGAAGGATTCATAATGTACCTGTGCACAACTGTGCATGTGTGTGCGTTTGTGGTTAAGGGCAGTCTGTAACTGGAGTGGAATTGTGGGTCCTGGGTCTCATAATACACAAGAGTCAGCAACTAGGGTAATCTTGGCATCCAAGATTAGTTACCAGGCAGACTGAAGGGATCCACATTGTAGATGTGGATATGTATTTCTGACAAATAGACCTTCATACTTATCTGCGAGAGAAGGGAACAGGATGAGATCATTGGTCCTGTTTGTGTTGGTGTGAGTGCTCAAGTGTGTCATCTGTGTTAATCTATGTGCCAAGCTGTGTGTACGTGGACTGTGCATATGTGTGCATGGATGCCTATCAGGAACACACTCAGTCTCATTACTGGCTGGTTGTGGGGACACAGAGCCATGGCAGCCTCAGCTCTGCCAGCCTACTGGGTTCATTAACTCCTGACACTTTTCTGCCTGTTCTCACACTATTTCTGTATAAGCAGAATCCTCCAATCCTAAAGAATAAAGATTTATCCATTAACCTTTGCAAGAATTGCTGCAACTTTTGCATCTGAATACCAAGCACTTTTCGGTTACCATGTGCCACGGGCATTCAGGCGAGCGAGAAATGAACACGGACGCATCTATGAGATGTAAGTTCAAATCCAACTTTATTACACTAAGGCTGCGTCTTATATACTGTCTTGAGACAAAGGCTATAATTCAATTGGTAAATTACTGCTGTACACACGCATAGAGCAACTATATAATTGGTTAAGCTTGTACATCGTGCAATTTTATGATAGGTTAAGCCTTAAGTCATATTTACACATCGCTCTTCTTGTTATTCTACTTACTATCTCTTGCTTTCCGCTTGCTTCTGTTATTCTACTTGCTATCTCTAGCTTTCCGCTTGTTTCTGTTATGCTAAGGCTCGAGCTCTCTCAGAATAACTAAGGCCCCAACAACCATGTGTTATTTTTTTCTTCAGAAATGGCCATAAAGTATATAAAGAAAATTATTTTTCATTAAATTATTTTTCCTTTAAGTACCAGTTTTAAGTTGATCTTATAACTCTGAACTTCCTGTGGTTATTTACATCAATACAGTCTGAATGTGATGTGGATTGTACATTATGCTAGATCAGAATAGCAGCACTCTACACATACTTTGCATAACAGATGCAGAAAAATCAGAAATAGTATCTATGCATTCATATGAGAGCATACTCTTCATTTCAATCGCTCTATACTGCTCTCTGGGAAAGTAAGAGTAAGGTAAAAATCACATTCTTGAAATCTAATGTATTCAGATAATATTTAGTGTCAATACACTTGTAATACTACTGCAGGCTTGTTGATATAAAGTGTTTATGTAGTTACAGTAAAGTATTACAGAAAGATGATAAAAATGATAAAAACATGCTGTCATAGTTGCTTAAAATATATGTTTACCTTCCAACATAGTCTTTTTTTTTTTTTTTCTTTTTGCATCCACACTAATGTCTGCAAAGTATCAGCCTTCACACCTAGGAAATTGTGAGAAACCATTCTAACTTCTTGCAGTGTTCCAGAAACATGAAAGAGGATAGTCTTCTGTCAGCAATGAAGGCATACTAAGCCAGGACACTGACCTCAGAAACCCTAATGACAAAAACTATATTACTGCTCATGTTTTTAGGGTCATAATACACACATACAAAAACTAGTTCTCCAAGCTAAAAAGGTATATATTCACCTGTGATTGGAAGATAGTCTTCCTAGATTGTGATTCTGAGCACAAAGACCAGAGCACACCCATGGTCTTGTAAAAAAGCATGCATTTTAAGTTTGCAAAGCAGAAATTATTGCCATTGTCTCTTTTATAAGATCCAAAGCAGCAACTTATGAATGCTAGGGAAATATGAAACATATGCTTAGACCCTGATCCTGCCAACAGATCTGCATAAACTTAATTCTAAATTGTGCATAGTGCCATGTATTGACGAATACATTATTTTTGTAGAACTGAGACCTTATATTCCACACCGTTTGTACACAGTACTTTCCCTCCAATAACTATTTCTAAATATTAACCATCTACCATTTCTCTAAATGAAGAATTAGTCTGAACACATTTTTTTACATTGCATTCATCTACAGCAATAGTACAGCAATGCTTTTGCCAGCAGCTAAAATGATCTTTAAAGATAAGGTTTGTGGAAGAGTAGGTCTTTACGGTTATTCTTTTTTCTCGGTACAGAAATCAAATTGTCCTCCCACTTACTATTCTTTTTAATATCCCAATGAGAGAATTACTATTAATTACATGATGCAGTGATAGTAGCAATGTAAAATGTGAATGTATAATACAAATCATTATCATCCATAGATCAAATTGTTAGTCAAGATTTATGTTAATCAATAGATGTGCTTTATTTAGTACCTTCCAATATAAAATTGAGCATATTGCAATACATCACACTCATTGTTAATTACAGGATTTTAAAGTTTTCTTCCGAGGCATTCATCTCCACAAAATGTTATCTTTACCATGCTGGTATCCATTAGTGCTGCCATTTCCCATGCACAGTTCTGAAGAGAAGGACTTGGGAGTTGTGGTAGACAAGAAGCTGAACATGAGCCAGC
>NW_010307737.1:1651-8708 GCF_000700745.2 Antrostomus carolinensis | reverse complement strand
GGTCAGTGTCCCATGTCCCCCCACCATGGATTGGGGTGTCCCCCCACTGTGGGTCAGTGTCCCCGTGTGCCCCCACCATGGATCGGGGTGTCCCCTTGTCCCCACCCTGTCCATTCGTGGGGTCTGTGCCCTACCTGGCCCTACCTGCTTCTGTCCCCCCAGGTGTGCTGCCCCTCTGCAGCCGGCCACCAGTGTGGGGCAGAGCCGCCCGGCAGCCCCCCGGCCTCCCACTCGCCCCATGTCGTACCTTCAGCAACAACAAGATCCTGGTGGAGCTGGACGAGAGCTCAGGTATGGCAGGTGGCACCTCTGCAGGGTCACCCACGTCCCACAGGGTGTTGGGGGATGCAGGCAGGGGGGTTTCTCCTGTGCCTGCCCCACAGAACATGTGGCTGTGGGCATGGAAAGCCAAAGCCCTGGATGTTCCAGCTTCAGCTGCTTAGGACCCTCAGAGAGAAGCGTTTGGGGACAAGTGTCTCACCAGTCATGGGCCCTTCAGGTGACCAGGTGCTGCTTGGGTGCCACAGGCAAACGCTGGTTGTCACCATGGGCAGACCTTGTGCCCCATCCCCTCTGCGGGGTCTCTGCTTTGGGGAGTGGCAGGTAGAGTGGCAGGTGCTCCCTCAGGGAGCAGCTGTTGGGGATCTCCGTGTCCTGGCTGGCTGTCACGGGGCCAAGTCCCCACACTGGACAAAAGAGTGCTGCTTCTTGAGGTTTCCTGGGCTGCCAGGCGCCTGAATGTGTCCTCTCACTGTCCCCAGCCTGGGCACGGCTGCAGCACCCAGACTGAGGACTCACTGACCTTTTGGGGTAGGGTAGTGCCATTTGGGAGGGGACCAGCACTCAGAGTCCTTCCCACGGTGCTGGCCGAGGTGGCCACGCTGCCGACAGGCTCAGAAAGGTGTGTGATCCCCTGGGCACGGGGTGTTTGCTGCGGTAGAAGCTGGAGGCTTGACCTTATCCAGCGAGCCCAGAGTGAA
Organism: Antrostomus carolinensis; assembly: GCF_000700745.2. Lineage (NCBI taxonomy): Eukaryota > Metazoa > Chordata > Aves > Caprimulgiformes > Caprimulgidae > Antrostomus > Antrostomus carolinensis. Next base: position 7,728 of record NW_010307737.1, on the reverse strand, counting down.
GGGAGCTGCTGGGCAGCGTGACCCCAGAGGTGGCTGGGCTCTGGGACACTGTGCTGGTTCATGCTCCAGGTTCACCGCTGGCTGAGCGAGCCCGGCTTGTGGGCAGGTCTGGGCAGAGGCAGGGCCCTGTCATGGCCCCACAGCTCTGGGGGCTTTTTGAAGAGCCAGGAGTGGAAATACACAATCTGGGGTGAGCAGGGAAACAGGAGGAGGGTGAAGCTCCTCTGGGCAAGGCAGCGTGTGCCGCTGTGGTGGGGGGCTCTGATGTCTCTGTTTACCATGGCACAGGCGTCGCCACGGTGAAGTTCAAGAGCCCCCCAGTCAACAGCCTCAGCCTGGACTTCCTCACCGAGTTCTGCATAAGCCTGGAGAAGCTGGAGAACGACCGGGCCTGCCGGGGCGTGATCTTCACATCCGTACGTGTTGTCCTGAGCTTGGTGTGCAAGCTGTGGGGCACTTTGGCAGGCATGGGTGCTGCTCCCTCGCTCATGTTTGGTCTCCTCACTCCCTGGTCACTGGCACAGGAGGGCTGGGAAGCAGCTTTGATCGGCTCCAGAAGGACAGGAGGTGTTCTTGGAAGGGCTGTGCTCTTTCTTCCCTGCCCTTTTCTAGCAGAAGAATAACAACCAAGTATTGTCACTAAAATCAAAGCTGCTTATCTGCAAACCTGACACATCCCCTGAGAGCTCTCGAACTGCCAAGAGGGAGCTGCTGGGGGAAGCCAGTGTTCATTTTCAGATGTGATGTGGGTACAAAGTGGTGCCCGGGAATGGGACAGGACAGGTTTTGTGCTGCGTGGCTGATGTACCCACACAGGGAGCCTGATAATGAGAAATCATGCCACAAGCAAAGAGTCCCAGCCCTGCAGGCCATGGTGATGGGATGGTCCAGGCTGTGGGAGCACTGGAGACATTGTTTCAGAACCCCAAAAGACCCTGGTTTATTTAATACTTAATAATCACTTTCCCTTTCCTCAGGCTGCCAGGCCAAGTGTATTAGAGAGCCAAAGGGTCACCCCTGAGCAGTGACTCTCACTTTGTATTTTCCCAATTACAGGCTGTCCCCAGAATCTTCTCCTCTGGCCTGGACATCACTGAGATGTGTGGGAAGAGCACGGAGCACTACGCCGAGTTCTGGCGAGCCGTGCAGGAGATGTGGCTCCGGCTGTACGGCTCCAACATGGTGACAGTGGCTGCAGTCAATGTAGGTCCTTTAGCTCCACCTTCCTTGTCACCCCGTGCAGTCTGTCACTTGCTGCAGCTTGTTTGTGCTGTGTGGGCAGGGACAGCCAAAAAATCAGGCTTGTCGGTGCTGAAACAAATACAGGAATGTATTTGTGGGGACATCTGGGTACACGTCTGTCTGCCCGGCGTGTTGGGCTGTGGGAGGTAGGGGAGTGCGGGATGTTGCAGGCTCCGTGTCAGCTGCAGGTGCTGCTGGGGTAGAGCAGTGTTTTGGCTGCCATGGAGAGTTTGCATGTGGCACTCGTGTCCTGCTGGCGGGGGCTGAGGTGTCCTTGGCAGTGTCTTGAGCAGCAAGAGCCATCCCCTGCCCCAAGAACTCAACTGGAAGTCTGTCCTCCAGGCTGGAGGACCAGGAGGAGGGCTGTAGGCTCTGAGGGGCATTGATGGCAGACAAGTGCTGGAGAAGCTGAGCAGTTGGTGTAGGAGGAGTCCAAAGGACACCTCTCCCGTGCCCACTGGCTGCTTTCCCACCGATGAGACTTGTAGGAGTTGCCCAAGGTCGCTTGCTTGGCTGTTGCAGTGCTTCAGCAGAGGGGAGGAGGCTGGGAGGCAGCCGTGCAGTGCTGCAAGTGCTTCTCCTTGCCCCTGTAGCCAGCAGTGCTTTGGACCTGGGCAGTGCAGTTTGTCCTAAGCCCTTTTTTCACCAAATTTTGCTCCTCCAGATGTGGTTCTTGGCCAGCAGGGAAGTGCTGTCGGAATCTCAGTGGGTTGTTACCTGCTTGGTGTCTTGTTTTCATTTTACAGTGTGGTAACACTTTGTCTGTAGACTGTTTTTGAAGGCAGCTGGGTCTCTGAGCAGCTTCCCACAGGCATCCTGGGCAGAGCTGAGCAAGCACCAAGTCATGGCAAATGGAAGTTTTATAAACAGAAGGTGTTAGAAAGTCCCTGGACAGAACCATTTCTGTGGCATTTAGGGTTACAAACACAAGTAGGGTTAAAACTCATGTAGGGTTACAGGAAACTGGCATAGCAAATCTCCGCTGCAGGGTTTGCAACCCGAGTAACAGGGATCAATTAACTGGAATTCCAGGCTGAAAAATGCCAGAAACAAAGAGCATTGAAAAATGAAAGGATAAACCCTGGTAAACCTATCAGAAATCTTCCTTAGGGCTGTTTCAGATCAGGTAATCAGGGACTTGGGGGACATCTGCTCTGTCACCCTGTGTCTTCCCTGCTCGAGAGGAAACAGCAAGGCTGGGGGTGCAGGGATGTAACCATGACCTAGGCTCACTCCTTCCTTCCCTTTGCCAGGGGTCCAGCCCGGCGGGAGGCTGTCTCATTGCCTTGTCGTGTGACTACAGGATCATGGTGGAGAACCCCAAATTCAACATCGGCCTGAACGAAGCCCAGCTGGGCATTGTGGCTCCTTTCTGGTAGGCCAGTGCCTCCCACTTCTACTGTCCCATGTAGGTCTCTAAAAAGAATTAATCTTCAAGGAGTTGATTAATCAGTTTAACTGGCCACTGAGATGTAATGCTATGTATTACTGATCAGGTAGCTGCAGCTGCAGGAGACAGCACCTCATTTCCTGCAGGCATCTGAAAAGCTTTCAGGCTGCAGAATGTCCTCACATCCTTCACCAGCAAGGACTTCAGTTCTTTGCAGTCAACTCCAAAACTAGTAGTGGGATAAATCGCTGGTCAGGCTCAGTCTGGGAATATATTTTCCTCTGGATGCACACTGTGTACCTGTGAAATCCCATAGCTGTGGAGATCTCTGAAAGCCTCGGGACACTAATATACTAAGACCCAGACCCTTGGTTGCCCTGAAAATGTGTGAATATACTGTTGGAAAGGAGTTTTCACCATCACAGCAAGTGGGCACAGCTGGGACCTGTGCTCTGAGGGTAAATAGAGCAGCTCTCACAGAGAGGAGGGGAACTTTGTTGGGGTAGTACTGAAAATGGCTCTGCTTGCTTCACTTTGCACAGCATACCTGAGCCCGTAGCTGCTGTTTAGAGACCCGTGCCTGGGGAGTGCGACCAAGTGTGCTCTTAGCTTCATTGTCAGGGTGCAGCTGCCACTGGGTGTTTCTTTCCCTGACCATAGCTTTTCCTCACATCTCTTCTAGGTTTAAGGACACATTTGTGAATGTTGTGGGACACCGAGTTGCTGAACGTTCCCTCCAGCTGGGCTCCCTCCTCCCCGCACCTGAAGCCCACAAGGTTGGCCTTGTAGATGAGCTGGTGCCAGAGGAGAAGCTCCAGGAGAAGGCTCAGGCTGTTACAGCACAGTGGCTGGCCCTGCCTGGTAAGGGTGGCACCTCTGGCAGAGGAAGGGAGGATCTGATCTGGGTGGGAAGGATGGGGCTGAGGCTGGTACCTGTGAGCTACGGAACAGTTCCCATTTAAAGGGAATGTGTGCACGGCTGGGAGGTAGGAAAGCTCGGCACAGTGGTCCAGCAGCCTTGGGCTAACAGCCATGCTTGCCAGTGCCCCCACGCAGGAGGACACTGTGCAGGGTGTGTAGGGCATGTGGCTCCAGCTTGGCTCGCTCTACCAGCCCCACTGAGTCAACCTGGACGTGCCTGAGCTCCAGATACAAACTGAATCTGATTGTCTGTCAGTGGAGGTGTTGCCCAGGAAAGCTGCCATGGAACAGCCTGGGCGAGAGTGCCTGGGTGGCTGCCAGTCCCCCTTTGTGGTCTGGATCAACTCTGGGCACTCTGCTGAGCTGGGAATGGCAATGGGGATGCGAGGACAGACAGCAAGGGCAGACATCACATGAGTGTTTGGGCTGCTCCATGACTGGCAGCACGTGGTTCCTGGGCTGGGAGAGGGCTCTCCTCCCGTCAGGGCTACATCTGAGCTATCCCATCCCATGCCAGCTCCTGAGCACTGCAGGGAGGTGCAACTGGGTATCACCCTTTGGCTGCTCTTTCTGTAGAAATCTGGATGAAACTGTGCAGAATGGATGGGTCCCAGGACTGTCACTTTGTGTCCCAGCCATGGAAAAGGGTCCCCAAACAGCTCCCTCCCCTGCTGTCCTGCTGTTAGAGTGACACCTCAACCCCCAAGAGCGGGGAGCACATCTCAGCTGTGCTCTCTCCTTACTTCCAAGAGGCACCGTGCAGATCCTTCCCCAGATCCCTAAACCAGAGCCAGGGAGGGTCTGTCCAGGTGAAGGTGTCTGGAGCAGTTTGGGGTTCGCAGTGCGTGGGGGGGTTGGTCAGCATTTCACTGGTCAGCATTTCATTGCAGCCCACTGAGAGTGTGTGTGCAGCACTGTGCAAGCACTGTGCAGCTGTGTCATTGCACGTAGCTCTGTGTGTGTGTGTGTGTGTGTGAGCAGATGTGTGCTTGAGGCTTCGATCAGCTCCATGTGTCCATGCTGAACTGGCCCAGAGCCTTCCACGGGGATGAGCTCGCGGGGACACAGTGCTGGCTTTTGTACGGCGTGTGTGGCATCAGCAGACACTGTCTTGCCAGAGGTTGAAGGAGTTGGGTTGGGGGAGCTTAGAGAGCCAGAGCAGCTTCAGATAGCGGAGAATTTTGTTTGGTTACTGCTGTCCTGAGCCCCTGGTGTGTTTTGGGGTGGGGGCTGGTCTCTGGAGGGTGCAAAGAGAAGGAGGTGCACGACTTGTTGTCATCTGTCCCAGGAGATCAGTCGTTTCAGATCATAATTTATTGTATGAGAATTAATCCAGTTCAGCTTCCAGCCGGTGGGTTTTTCTTACACCTTTCCCTGCTGGCTTAAAGAGCCCTTTGATGTGCAGTTCCTCCCCGTTTGGAGGCACCTGCACACGGTGGTGGTGGCCAAAAGCTGGTTGAGGGTGAGGACCATGCGTGTTGCCCATTCTCGCTCTCCTCTCCACAGACCATGCCCGTCAGCTCACCAAGTCCATGATGAGGAAGGCGGTGTTGGACCGCCTTGTAGCTCACCGGGAGGAAGACATTCAGAACTTCATCAGCTTTATCTCAAAAGAGTCCATCCAAAAGTCACTTCGCATGTACATGGAGATGCTGAAGAAGAAGAAGAGCTGAGGAGCCAGCTGGCCAGGACCCGGTCCCAGGAGCCTGAGTGACCCTCCAAAACGCTGCAGTAGCTGTAGACTTTCACAGTGAAGCCATCTGCAGTGTCTGCCTGTTCCCATGGCTGCCCCAACCACCCTTCCCCTTAGTCCCCGTAGAGTGCCTCACACCACCACTGCCTTTCCAGAGAGCGAGGAGAGCTGCCTGCTCAGCTCCCCTGAGGAACAAACAGGGAGAGGGTCTTCACACCACTGTGGCCCGAGCCCAACACTCCTTGGATATCCTCCCTCCTGTCCAACAGCTAATTGTGAAATGAGATTTGTCAATAAAGTCTTTGATGAGGTAGGAGATGGATGATTCATTCCCCAGCCTGTCTGTGGTCACGGCTTCCAGTGACAGGGTGGCCAGCTGGTGGCCTGTCCCCAGGCTCTGGTTCATGGTGGGCTGGGGGGGCCTGGGCACGGCCAGCAAACGGCTGCAGCCCTTCTCCAGACAGGGACCCGCAGCAGCCCACGGTCAGGGCTCAAGGACAGGGCTGCAGGGAGTGCCTTCATGGGGGCTTGTGGTGGGAGCTGGAGCTGGATCGTGGTCTGCGGCCGCAGGAGGGCTCAAGCCATCAGCTTCACCTCGACCGGGTAGTGATCACTGACTGCCAGGGCCTGGAGGAGGACGAGAGGTGGGGTGCTGGTGGGGTTGGCAGAGTGGCTGTGATCACCCTGCCAGAACCTTCTGCCTGCTGGAGGGGGATGAACTGTCCCCAACCCTGGGATGCTCAACACACAAGGCTCAGTTTTGGCACCTTGTGTGGCCTGGGGCAGATGCTGGCAGGGGGGCACCTGCCCTCCCAGACCCCCGTGTCTCAC
>NW_010307737.1:985-1495 GCF_000700745.2 Antrostomus carolinensis | reverse complement strand
CTTGTTCCCCCTCCTTCCCCGGCGGGCCCAGCCAGTAGACCCAATTCCAGGTGATTTCCACCCGTGGGTCCCTCATCACCTCAAGCTCCCCATTAGCCGGCTGCAGGCTGCTGTGTCCTGGGAGGGCAGCATGCCTTAGGCAGGGCTGTGCTGGCATCCCAGCAGGCAGGCACTGGGCAGGGACACACGTGCCACGGCCAGAGCCAGCTGGAGCTGCTGCTGGAGCTGTTTCAACTCCATTTTTCAGCAGCTCAGCTTTGGTGCCTGTTGGAGCCCCGGGTTAGCGAGCCCAGCTCACCTCCTCCTGCTCCAGCTGGAAAGCGCGCTGGAAATTGTAGATGGCAGCTGAATTTGGCATGATGCTTCTCTTCAGCTTGGCGCCGCACACCACAATCCTGCCAGGGAGATGTGGGTGGTGGGTCCCCGCGCTCAGCCGCTGCTGTTGCGGGATGGGCAGGGGGCCCGGGGGGGCCGGGAGGGGAGGGGGGGGCTAGGAGGGGATGGCAGGGC
>NW_010307737.1:0-902 GCF_000700745.2 Antrostomus carolinensis | reverse complement strand
GACCAGTCGCTCGGCTGGACGTAGGCGCAGTCGGCATTGAAGTCCCCCAGGAACATGATGTTCTGCGATGGGGAGATGGGGGGCTCGTGGCAGCTGGGGAATGGGGTTGCCCCCACACCAGCCCTCCCATGGGGGTCAACGCTGGGTGCCAGGGCATCCCCCGCGGCAGGAGCAGGGTCCCATCCCAGCACCCTTGCACCAGCTGTGCTTGCCTCAGAGCAGGGACCCAGCACAGGCTGAACAGTCCCCAGGGCTCAGTGCCCACCCTCAGTGCCACCCCCGCTGCCAGCAGCACTCACATCGGTCCCCCATTTGTTGACGATGGCCAAGTAGACATCATAGAGCGCGTCGATCTCAGCAACGGCATCGTGCGGGGCCGAGTGCAGCGGCACCAGCACAAACTCCTCTGCCTCTGCCAGGGGAGTGGGACGTCAGCCCTGTGGCCACCCCGTGCCACCACCCGGGGCCACCTGTCCCCCACTTACTGGTGTTGGGCACTGAGACCCTCAGGATGAATGGCTCCCGGCTGAAGACATCCTGGGGGTCCTCATATTGGTAGGTGTCCACCACGGACACAGTGTCTGTCCTGTGGGACCAAAGGGGATGGTGACCCTGGGGTTCAGCGGTGACCCTGGGGTTCAGTGGTGACCCTGCACCCCCTCCCTGGCCTTGGTGGCCCCGCGGTGCCGTGGCACAGGCTGCAGCACACCCAGCCCTGTTACCTGTAGATGAAGAGGTACATCTCCTTGTAGTTTTCCCGTCCCAGGGGTCCACTGATCTCATAGTCATATGGGGACGTGGACACACTGCAGAGATGCAAAGGCAGGACAGTGACATGGCTGGCACCAGTGACATGGCTGGCATCATCCTGGCTTGGCCCTGGCATGGCCAAGAGCTGGGTG
>NW_010307736.1:16437-16932 GCF_000700745.2 Antrostomus carolinensis | reverse complement strand
TGGCAGCACAGCCCTCCGGCGTGTCAGCCACAAGGCTTTATGCACCACAAAGATGCGCTGAAGTCTGTGACAAATGGCACAGGAGCAAGTGATGTGACCAGTGTGTCCAGCTGCTGGCAAGTTCAACTGTTTAATGACAAAACACCATTCAGTGTAACCAGGTACCCACTGGAAGGCAGATGAGCAGGAAGGAGCTCCTGATACAAGTCAGCTGTTCCACCAGCTATCAAACTTCTATCAGGTAAGTTAAAAACAGCAAAGAAAGCTGGAACATGGATCCCATCACCTGAAAACCACTGAGATGTCAACACTCACATGGCTGTAAGATGGAAAGAAAAGAAGAACTACCCTACAGCAACAGATATTCATATTTTGGGTCTTTTCTGGCCTAAATCTATGTAGGAATTAATTCAATTATTTTTCTATACGACTGATTAACTACTGAAAATACTACTGATTAACCATCCAAACACAGAATGCTGACTATTACAGCTG
>NW_010307736.1:11651-16423 GCF_000700745.2 Antrostomus carolinensis | reverse complement strand
TTTCCCTACCTTTCAAAAGATATTAGCCACAGTTCAGATATTTAAGTGTATAAATTCAGCCAGGCATGTTTAATGAAAGTTTTACCTTGTATCACAGCATTTTTAAAGTAGAGAATAGGCTGCCTTTTACCCTTCCACATCATAATGAAAAAGTAACTCTTTCCATGGAATTGAAGAAAATACTGTGGCTAGCAGAGCCCTGTTGAGAGACAGATTAATTACCTACTTGAGTGTGCATGCAAGAATAAGCTTGTCACAGCTAAGAGAAAAAGAAAAAAGGCAACCAGTAAGGAAAAGGTAGCAGAGCTACTGTGCTAACTTTCTCCACCCTTAGACCTTCTCCTCAGCCCAGTGCAATGAGCAGTACGGTGTTCAGAAACGGCAACAAAGCAAAATCAGGTTGGGAATTTGCTTCCCTTTTACGGGACAAGACAGGTTCTGCTCACAACCCACGGTGCTGCCTTACCAGTGTCACCCTACTTCATTTTCAGGAGTGGGGAAGCCACATTCCGAGTGGCCAGTCTGGAGGGGAACACAATGTCCTTCAAAGCAAGAACAAAACTGCAGCCTCTAACCAGCAGAACCCTAGTGCCAGCTTTCCAGGGACTAGATGTTGCCTGGAGCTCTGCATCACCCAGAGACACCCAGTGGTGGAATCCTACATCACAAGCACGTCTGTCATTAATGGGACGGTTGGAGAGAGTGTCCTCCCACTTAATTTCTTTAGTACATCTCAGATTGACATGATGCTTCTCTGCTCACTTCCAGCTCTCAGACTGGGGTGGGAATGGACAGGGAGGTCTGGGAGAGAGACCCGACTCTGAATCAGTGATCAAACAGCAAGAAAGTCCAGAGGAAGGCAGAACCTGCAAGGTTGCACACCAAGCTTTACCTTGTGCCTGTAGATGCTATCAACACCCTCTGACCAACATCCTCTGGCCCTTCCTGCACTCTGCAATTCCTGAGGACATCCCTGAGGGCAAGGCTCTGCCTTATTTGAGGTCTCTGGCTGAGAGAGTTGGGGATGTTCAGCCTGGAGAAGAGAAGGCTCTGGGGAGATCTTATAGCGGCCTCCCAGTACCTGAAGGGGCTACAAGAAAACTGGGGAAGGACTTTTCGTAAGGGCAGTTAATGACAAAACAAGGGGAAATGGGTTTAAGCTGAAAGAGGGGAGGTTTAGATGAGATATTAGGAATAAATTCTTTGGTGTGAGGGTGGTGAGACACTGGAACAGGTTGGCCAGAGAAGCTGTGGCTGCTCCTCCCTGGAAGTGTTCTTGGCCAGGTTGGATGAGGCTTTGAGCAACCTGGTCTAGTGGAAGGTGTCCCTGCTGCTGGCAGGGGGGGTGGGACTGGATGAGCTTTAACGTTCCTCCCAACCCAAACCAGTCTGGGCTTCTACGATTCTCTGTGGTTAACCATTCCCTGCAGTCTGAGATGGGGCAGGTGCTGTGCTGCACTGAAGGTCAAATGGCAGCTAAATCCACCTCGTTGAGCTGTGCTACCACTGTCAGCAGCAGCTAGACATCCCGGCTTAGAGAAGCCTTAATGACCCACAACTAGTCAAGATACATGTTCAGAACTAAAGTATGCCATCACCTTTCACATTACTAGCAGTGTAGGACCAGACTCTACACTAGAAAAAGAGAGAAGGAAAATAGACCCAACTTGAAACAAGCTTTTAGCAGCTCTACAAAAGCATAAGCATAATCATTTCCTTTAACCCAAGTAGCAGCAAAGCTGCAAGAGGTGGCATGTACACCAGGTCTGCCATGCATTGCATGGGCTATCCAACACTAGACTTGACTCCACCCAGCCCACTTTAGGCGCTCGTTAAATACCCAAGTTAGGCAGATCATCATGGTCAGCTTCCTCTAAGGTCAGTGGAGAGACATGGACACCTCTTCCCACAACAATAGAAGTCACCATCTAGACACAAGCATCTCTCCACCTCTTATTTCAGACCAATCAATTTAGTGGCATGAATCCAAGCCAACGTGTAGTAGGAACAGCTGGATTACACAGGGCCAACTAAACAGGATTAATACCATGCTCCCTGACTTAGCATACACTGTTGTTAAATCTCAATAGCAATGCTTCAATTCGGATGCAAGTGAAATGCTGAAAGCACAGTAATCTCCAGAGAGACACAGAAACGTGTATTTTAAGCTTCTTTGTGGCTCCTTCTGGAAAACAGCAGGGCAAACTTTGCTTACAACCCACACCACATGCGCAAAGACAAATACAACCTTCAGCCAAGTTCCAAATACAACTCTTTTTCTAGAATTGAATTGTTATTTTTCTAAGGAAACTGTGCTTTTTGGAAATAGCAGCTGTTTTGTAGCAAGGGAGAAACAGGGGGAAAGGAATAGGTCATGTCCATGAATGGGTGACCTTACCGTGATCATTCTACCATAATACTTAAGAATAGCTTCACTCCCTGCCAGAAGGCTCAGAAATGCAGCAGCACCAGTAACCCAGAAACACTACAGTGACTCACTCGTTTTCAACCAAGTATTAACTCAAAAGTTCAGGGGAAACAACGAAGGCAGCAAAGAGGAGATGGGCTAGCCGAGTGGATGCAATATGGCAGCGCAACCTGGACCTGAGCTGTAGCTCCTTTCACTGACTTGCTGGGCACCTCACTTCTCACACCCTGTAAAATAAGCCCTATTTTAGCAGAGATTTGTCCTACAGGTGAACATTACTGGCAAGCAGAAGGTGTTCTCAGAATACAAGCTGATCACAGCATACTGTTGACAAAGAAAACAGTTTGAGAAGATATCACATCCCAACACCCCCGACCCTAACACACATACTGAACGAAGACAGGAAGCGAGGAAAATATCCCAAGTATTTCAGGAAAACTCACAGCCAGAGCAGCTGTATAAACCTGAGACTACAGAGAGCAAGCAGGCAATGCTGATGGCTGGGAGCAGCACATGGCTAGTGTGAAATGAGAGAGCAGAAACAAGCTTGGAAGGCTGGAGGTCTTCTAGCAAGCAGAGGGCAGCATCCAGGATCCTGCTTGCCCCTTTACATCACTCTATCTGCTCTTGTGTTCTGCTATCAGAATCAACAAAAAAATAAAAGAAAAGAAGAAACAGGTAGAGGAGAGAGCTCGGTCCCTTCTCCCAGCTGCTTAGAGCTCCAGCTCCCAGTATTTGCCCTTCTTCAGCCCTGCCCATGCCATCTCCTTTCAGCTATCCCCCACATGACTCAAATTTTAAGCACTTGCTCCGCACCACTATGCACAGAGACACCGATACTCACACCATGTTCTACTTCATCAGTGACACATACAAGTACCAAAAAATTAAGAAAGAAGCTTCTTGCTCCCTCCCTCCTCCTGCGTCATTACAGCCTCATCTTTTGCTCCGTGAAGCTTTTAAAAGAGAGAAGACAGATCTGAAACGAAATGGGAGGGGTGTAAAAAGCGTCTGGAACAAAATACCGTATGTGCAATGCCTCTTCTGTTCTGTGGGCTGCAACAGAAAACAGCACCTTCCTCGACAAAAACAACAGGGCTGTCTTAAGTAATTGGGGGATGGGGGGGGAAAGAAAGGGACAAGGAAAAAAAAATGAGAGAAGACAGAAAAAAGAAAAAAACCTGTCCACAGTTGAGAGAAGAGTCCCTTTCAGCAGCCTGAGTAAGCAAGTTGCAGAAGTGCCAGCTCCACTGCCTCCCTGCCCAGCTGGCTCTCCAACCTGCCTAGAGGCAGCACCCAACACCACAGGAAGGGCTGGCTCTGTTTTCAATGCTGGTGGCCTTACACACAAGATCACAGAACACTGCTTTCCTCACTGTCCTCCTCGGTTATCATGGGGCAATTTATTTTCATTGGCATAAGCCGAGGAGAGCCAGTCTGATCCACTCTGCGGCAGCAGGACGCTGTAAAAGGCAAATTTTACACATGTACATCACACAGTCATAACACAGCATGCACATTACACACACCCTGGCTTAGAAGAAAACCTTGCAAGGGAGACTTTTGACTTCTAAAGATGAACTGAAGGATCTACAGTCAGAATCTTCAGCTTTCAATCTCCACCACCCATGTGCTGCTACAAAGTAAAACCCTGTTTTCACTTCCTTCATGACTTTCAACTCCCCATTCCCTCATATTTCCACAGCAATCTGCCCTATAAAGTCACAAGAGGGTTCTCCCACCCTGTTGACATCATCTCCTCCTTGTTCCACCCAGTCCAGTCCATGCCACACAGCACAAGCTGCAGGCTGAGTGCTGGGTAAACAGGACCAGACCCATCATGACCCTTGCTGACACCAGGCTCAGAGCCAACTATGACAAGTCAAGGCCGGACTAGTGAGGAGCAACTCTCTGTGCATCTGTGGTGATGGAAACTGTTCCACGGTAAATCCAGAAGCTACCAACAGTCACACTCTGCTGTCACCATCTGCACCCACGCGTGCACTTGCACTCACAGGTGCTAAATACCAACCTGGCTTTTTGTGGCCTCTGTGACCTGTTCCCTCCCCAGTCCCTCAAATTTGCTGTGTCCACTCTGGCCCTTCAGATTTAATAAATGCTAAGGCAGTTTGGCATCTCACACTTCAGAAAAGCTTCTTTTTCACAGAGTCACAGCATGGTGGGGGTTGGAAGGGACTTCTGGAGATCATCCAGTCCAACCCCCCTGCCAAAGCAGGCCCATCTCCAGCAGGTCACGCAGGATGGTGTCCAGGTGGGTATTGAATGTCTCCAGAGAAGGAGACTCCACTGCCTCTCTGGGCAGCCTGTCCCAGGGCTCTGGCAC
>NW_010307736.1:9473-11424 GCF_000700745.2 Antrostomus carolinensis | reverse complement strand
CCCCAGCCCCTCATCATCTCTTTGGCCTCCACTGGACTCTCTCCAGAAGATCCCTGTCCCTCTTGAACTGGGGAGCCCAGAACTGTCCTTCCAGCTTTCAGTTCTTCTGAACTGGGGCTCAGAAACACATCACCTGACTTGTTTGCCAATATCCATGCAGCTGACCAAAAGCTTAGCTCCACTGTAGTGCTGCCATATGTAAAGCTTCAAATAGTTCAACACAAAACAAGAAGTTCCAAATAATAAATAAATAAATGACATTTTTAAAAACCACCAAACGTAAACAACTTAAATGACTGCTAAAATCATCAGTATATCAGCTGCAACAGCAACATTTTGGAGAGGATTTTTCTGGGTTTTTTTTTTATTATTACTATTATTATATCTGCAGAAGGCAAGCCAAGAAGAGAGAGGAATAGACAGAACCATCCGAGCAAGCGCTCTGCGAGCACACGCAGACACGTTCAGGGCTGGCAGAACACTGGCTGAAATCAAGTGATGTGGGTTCTGACGGAAACACAATTTTTCAGATCTGGGATGAAATCTGTAAAGCATGCCACTGAATAAAAGCTTCCATAGGCTGTACAGCAGCACCTAAATATTTGTCCTCCTGCTGTTCATCCACAGCTGGCACACATTCAGAGCCTGCAAAGACAAAGCCAATCCAAAGCTCAGACTGACTTTTCTACCTCTAATTTGCATTGCACTTTTCCCTCCAGGGATCTCACATGGTTTGGATTGGATTCCATCCCAGCTCAGTCACAAACAGAGAGATGTATCAAACAATTTCAATGCACCAACACATTTCATTTTAAATTTAAGTATTTGAAGTGACTTTGAATGCACATGCATGATATTTCAATGCTATTCTGGATAACTTTTTAATCTACCCATTTTTTACTAAGTGATTAGAGTGCAGGGCTATTGGACTGAATTGAAAACAGAAGATTGCACCGAGGCAGACATCCACAGAATGAAAGCCACTCGGGTGGAGTGCCACCTTCCCATGGGAAATGAAAACTTCATCACTAGCTATTCAAAATTCAGTTGTACCACTGTCCACCATGAAGCAGGACAAAGCCACGAACCAGCAGCAAAAAAAGGAAACTCCAGGAGGCAAATAATAAGCTAGCTCTGACTTTAACCTCTTTCACTCTGCAGAGGCAGATAAGGGGACAATGAACTGCCAGATGCCTTGAGGACGTGGGGTAAACATGCAGGGTGAGAGACAACTCTGCATCTTAGACAAAAGCCTGTCTAACAGAACTAGTCACCAACAGGCAAAGGCAGGGTTAATACAGACACCCCATGTGTGTCTACAGAATCAAAGAATGGTTTGGGTTGGAAGGGACCTTAAAGATCATCCAGTTCCAACTCCCCTGCCAGCAGCAGGGACACCTTCCACTAGACCAGGTTGCTCAAAGCCTCATCCAACCTGGCCGAGAACACTTCCAGGGAGGAGCAGCCACAACTTCCTTGGGCAACTTGTTCCAGTGTCTGACCACCCTCACAGTGAAGAACTTCTTCCTAATATCTCATCTAAACCTCCCCTCTTTCAGCTTAAACCCATTTCCCCTTGTTCTGTCATTAACTGCCCTTATGAAAAGTCCCTCCCCAGTTTTCTTGTAGGTCCCCTTCAGGTACTGGGAGGCTGCCAACAGCCCCAACTCTTTCAGCCTGTCAATGGCTATTTGTTTCCTATGTGTATAAGTTTCCTGTGTGTAACTATAAGGAAATACCAGGAGGAGGGATCATCAAAACCATTTTCCTCATGGTAACAAATAACTTAGGCAGCAGTAAGGACAGTTGGCTCGTCCACAGCAGCACTTGCCATCAGAATTGGTACTTCACATGGTAAATGGGGCTTCCAGTTGCCACAAGCCACAGGGTGCAAAAGCAGCCTGACTGAGTGAATCACTGCTAGGACTGAACCTGCAACAGCCAAACTGGG
>NW_010307736.1:5800-9450 GCF_000700745.2 Antrostomus carolinensis | reverse complement strand
GGGGGGGGGGAGGAATAGAAAACAGCTTATTAAACTGTAAACACTTTGATACAGAGAATCCTGTGTGTTCTTACATTTGTCAAAACTATGGCCCAGAACTGTTCTCCTTTCATAATACAGTACAAAGGAACCTGAAACCATTATTGTCTAGCAGTGGCTCATCATGGGTCCCATGAATAAAGGACTTGGCAATAACCCAGCAGCCACAAGGCTTATGACAGCTTTCTTAGGAACTTAGGAGAACTTGAGTTCTTTCCAGTAACTCCCTTAGGCTCCCAGAGGAATCCCCAAACAGCTTTTCAAGCCCTAGGAGTCAGGGCAGTTGACAGCAAAGAGGATACCCAAAAGGCACGGCAATGACAATCCCACAGCATTTTTTCAGGAATGCAGGCAGGCAATAAAACTGATGCTAAACAGGTCCACAATAAACTGGCTCTAACCATAATTTAAACAGTAGGGCACTGCCAAAATGAAATGGTCGTTTAGTGACAGAGAGAGCAAAGAAACATAAAACCCCAATAGAACAGTAAGAGATCAGAGACAACTTTCAGAAAACAAATGCTCCTTGAGCCCACCACCGCATCTGGATGAAGAAATCTCTTTTACTTCTCAGCACAGCTCTCTGCCTCCTCGATCTCTAGCAGGGGAGCAGGATCTTCTGGTATAAAGGCATTCTATTAGCCATTCTCCAAGTAAGAAATTTTCTCATGTGTGTGACAGAAAAGTCCTCGTGATCCGCAGTCCCTTTCCTCCAGATGTCCTGATTCACTCTGACAGAGGCAGAATGCCTAAGCAGCAGCAGCAGTACCGGCAGAGCCGCTGCAGCACAGCCCTAGCCCACTGCCGGGGTGGCTGAAGCTAGGAATGCTTCAAAGAAGGCATGTAAGAACTTCTCTACAGCAGCAAGAGCTCTTCTGTGCTCCACAAACCCTTGTTGGTGGGAAAGCCATCCTTTCACCCACACACCATTTTGTTCTGCAGGGTAGAAGGGGAAATGTATTTGTTCAGCATGCATTTTAAGAAAATAAAGCATTTCTGCTTTAAACTGACCCCACAGGTTGGGGATGAAGCTCAATAGAGAAGCAGAAAAATATATGTCCTTTGCAGAAATGCAAATACATCCAAATACACCTCTGGCCTTGATGCAGACAGGTGGGATCCTCTGTGTAATACTGCGCAGGGCTAGCATTCACCCACCTTATAGAGAAACCACTGCACAACTCCATTATTACAGGGCTAAGCAGAATCCACACACACACACACACACAGAGTCACCTTCAGAGGTTTCTCAACACAAACAGAACAAGCTATCTTTCAAGCATATACACACACATATATATATATAAACACCTTCTTAATATCATAGAATGGTTTGGGTTGGAAGGGACCTTAAAGATCATCCAGTTCCAACCCCCCTGCCATTAATATTAAGCTTTTTAGCTTCTCTGCTGAGAATGGCAAATGTCATAAATGAAGCAAAGAAGTGAAGCAGCTTGACAAGAGGCCTGTGGGAAAAAGCCCTAGCTGGAGGGGATGTCCTGGGGAAGAGAATCCATGTCCGTTTGCTCAGCATGCTGCTCATCAGCCAGGGGGGTGCGAGGCTGAAAGGTGGACAGATGGCTTTATATCTACTTTGGAGAGTCAATTTAAGGAATCAAAATAATTTGTGAGACCGCAAAATACTCAGCGTATCCTCAAGGAGATGGGAAAAGAGCTTTCCAAATGGCTCTGGGGAGGAGAGGCGTACACAGCTCAGTACCATTTTAGATCAGGCAGGGATTTGAAGGTAAGCTGCAAACAAAACTGCAACCTTGATCTCACTGTTCTTTTTCACTTAGGCCAAAAAATGAATGCAAAACCCCAACCAAACCCATCCGTCCCTGGGCACAGCTCAAGCAGCCTATTGTTCCGAGAGGACTTATCAATCACTACAGACAACCCTCTCTGATCAGGTCATATGATTGAAGGCTTTACTTTATTATTCCCTCACACCACCACCAAGGAAAGCAGCAGCAGCGTATCAGATCAGACAAAGGAACTGCTGCCCTTCAGAGCAGGCTGCTGAATAACGACTCCCCGATGCACACATGTGTGTGATTTAGCTGTGCGCAGCGGGAACGCCGGGGCAACGCCTCACGTGCGCCGTCATTTACTGAGTTTAAAGAGGCAACACAACCCAAAGCAACCAGGACATTCGGAAGGGAAGTCAAGTAGGTCTTGTATCTGGAGTTTATTAAAACTTCATGACTATTTAACCCAATGCGTTGCCACATTCCCATACACATGCTGAAGAGTGCTAGAACTGCTGGGCAGAGGCGAGAGACGATGGGAAGCTCAGTGAAAACAAGCTCCCCGCAGCTCGGTCCCAGCTCCAATACTCTGTGTTTCACCAGCGTGCAGGCCTCAGGGCTCATCTGCAGCAAGCTGGAGACCTTCCCTCAGCTTTCTAGTCCTGGGGCTACTACACCCCATGTCCCAGCTCTCCGCTACTCCAGTGCCACTGCGTTGTGATTAAAATGGTTCTTGAATGAAAAAGAAATTCACCTGCGAGCAAAACAGCTTCAAAATCCATATCCACAAAGAATGTTTGAGGAATGTGGAGGCTTCTCCCCCTTTACCCGCTGAAACACAACAGTTCTTGTTCTTTCACACAAAACAGGCCGTAATTTCTTCCTCTCCTGCAGAGCAGTCACTGTGCATGTGTCTACCACTGTATTACCTCGATATTTTTTTTTCAAGAAGCGCTTCTCTAACAAAAAGGAATTCACTGGTACAAAGCAAAGTGTATCGCTTCTGCAAAATTTCATTTAGAAACCGACAGTTAAAGTGCAGGACCCCTACGGTTACCAGTTCTGCAGCGTGATAGCTTCAGCATCCCTTGTGAGATGAAGCATGTCACCTTAATGCATCCTTAAGGTGAGAGAATGACCAAACTGATTGGCTTTGTCGCCCTAAGGACACACCAAGTGCCGCGCTTTAATCTGCCGAGAGACACTAAAGCGGTGCCTCTTCATATTTTATGAAACATTCGGCCAGTTTTAATTTTAGAAAAGGCAGCTCAATAAACAGGGCAATGGAAGGTTCCCTGTGGGTGGCACAGCGATAGGTGCACAGCAGCCCACTCATCTGAGGGATAACGTGATATCCCACGCGTCAGCTCTGTCCTCCTCCCCACATCCACGCTGGAAGCCCCGTACACCGGGAGGTCCATACATCTCCACACCATCAGGGGCTTTCCAGAAACAGCTGTCTTTCACCAGGATGCAGCACATAGCGTAGCTTTAGGACATCCACCTTACATACAGCACCTTAATCTGGACACGACCAGCTGACATGCCCAAACTAAGTGGTTTTAATCAGAAAAACTGCATTTTCTTCCCTGCCTGGGCAGTCCTGGAACAAGACTGCGGTTACAGACTTTCATGAAACATAAAATGCAACTGTATTACTACTACACACTTGCTTGAAGCTTCCCTGCTTCCTTAAGTAGCCACTCCTGGCCACTGTCAGAGACAAGGTACTCACCAAGATGGATCTTTGCTCCTTCTTATAACAACCATCTCTTATTCCCACTCCCATGAAGGCTTGTAAGACATAAGACTGGCCAGAAGGTAGATGGAAGGAAAAACCCAAGCATCAAGTTTAAATAC
>NW_010307736.1:539-5777 GCF_000700745.2 Antrostomus carolinensis | reverse complement strand
AGCAGGACCTGCTCTTTCATTCTTTGTTCCAAATACATCCATCATCACTTAGGAGAGCCTCAGAGATAAGACTTCAAAAATAAGGCAGAAGATCCCCACATTCCTTTTCATTGGAGCTCAGGGACATAGATGCCAGGGCAAACTACTACAAGAGGACAACGTTGCTGCAGTTTCTTTAACTAGAGATAAATCTTGATGGGAGAGGACCTGCTTATACACCGGGAGAAAAAATTTCCCACCCAGAGACAGGAGCACATCAGAGGCAAAAGCACATCTGTGAGCTCAATGGGAAGGCACATACTGCTTTCACCATAGAACACCAACACTGCGGGGCTCCTCCCTTCAAGCATTAATAATTGACAAGTTTTGGCCTCACCTCAACTTCAGAGCCCATCCTTAACTCTAGAAGGAACGATTCTACAGAAATAAAAAGCATTTCCCAAGAAAAAAAAAAAATGTTTTTTTGTCATCTGAGGACACTTGCATGGAAGAACAGAGCTGACAGACAGCTCCTGTGATCTTTCTGATTAAAATGCTGCCTCAGGATATTACTCTCCCCCCCAACCCCAACATGAAACAGTCAATTAGGCTGTGATATATTCATGTAATAAAGGCTTTTTCTTATAAAATATGTCAATCCAAGACTGGCAAACATTATGCTTTTGCCTTGAAGTGACCTTATTGAGAACAAACATGACAGATAAAACCAGTCCTAAACTAGTTAAATGCTGACATCTGAGGAAGCAGAGAAGTGAGGGAGTAGATGGGTGTTTGTTCCAATCCCATCTCTGTGCTTTGTTTTTAAAAAAAAAAAAATTTATTTGGGGGGAGGTTGGACAGGAGGAATTAATGATGATAAACCATTTCCATGAAGGGCTGTCTTACCTTTTCATTACTGATTTTATCTACATGTACAAATATACACATATATATGTGCACATAGACACACAAACCTACACTCACCTGCCATCTACAGCAACCCCCTCAGGTACAACAGCTTCTTAAACCAAACAGCACAAAATTATCTTCGTGGCACCAGATACAATGGTGTCTGACGATCACCATGATGACCATCAAAAGTTTTTAGTCCAGTCTCTTACACTAAGGAACCTTATACCACAAAAAAAGTCATTATTAGAACAGCTGCCTTTGTGGAGCACCCGTTCCCTCACCAGAACGCCTCAGCTCTCATTTCTACACACAACTGGGATCACCCTGAAAATACAGATGGTCCAGCTACGCCTCTCCACAGCCATGCCCTGCCTCCAAGGGCCCCGTGCAAACAGGAGGACACCCCAAACGGCACTAATATTATAATAAATAGCACACACAAGCAGCAGGGAAGGCTCCATAAACCTTAGAGAGCCACTAAACACACCACTGTTCACCATCTCCTCCCAGTTTGTTAGCAGGAGCGATCTCTAGATACACCACGGAGATCATTAAAGATCTTTATGAATATATATACACTCTCTCAGAGTCCCAAGCACAGAGCACCATCCCAGCACCAGAACTCTTGTCCTGTGAAGCAGAACAAAGTGACTGCCCCACAAAACCAACAAAAGAAAGTCTCTGCCCCCTTCTCAAGTAATAAGCAGTGAGCTTTTACATCTAACACAAGGATACCTTAAATCATTTTATGGAAAAACATTTGCATTTTTGGACGCATCTACAGGACTTCCTCACACACTCTATTTAGCAGAGACATCTGTTACTCAATATATATATATATTTTTCATACAAATCCCACTCTCCGAATCCTTTCCATCAGTTGTCACTAAGGAAGCTTTGTGTGCAAAACCAAGTGCATTCTGCCCCCATTAGGAAGCCAATTACAGCAGGAAAAAAAAGCAATTAACAAGGTGTAAAATAAACATCCTGCCACCTGCCTTTTAATAGCAACCCCACTTCAAACAAGTCACAGTCTCAGCACAGCTTTCAGAATTGGCAACTGATATTATATATGTATTTATGCAGCAGCTGCTCTTCATTGCAACAAATATTACAGGCTTACCAGATAAGGTCAGCATATTTAAAAAAATATATAGCAAGTATTAAACCCTGCTTTGAGGCCCCAAATGTTGCCTTTAATGAAATCAGCAGCATCAGGCTTGTCTGGTATTACAGGGAAGCTGCAGCCACATCCCCAGCTTAGGGAGCTTTCTCTTCATTTCTACTTCCTTAGCAGCTTCTGCATTTGTTTCACTAAATCCAGGGGCCTGAGCAGCTATTAAACAGCATGCAGGGCAACCAAACAACGCAAAGCTCTACAGAGAGGACAATCTTTCCTCTTTTCAGCATCCCTGCCACTCCTTCTTGGCTTTCTCCACCTCCCCACCATCACATATAAAGCTATATCCAACTGCAGGCAGGGGGACAGGGCACATAATGGGGCACAAAGTCACCCACTCAAAAAATCAAGGGGAAAACAAATCAAGATCCCAGCTTAGCCTTTGCTCCTTGAGCCTGCAAGCTTCAGAGGGAAAAGAGGAAGTCCTTCCAAAGTCACACTAGCTAGCTCCAGAGGGAGCCACTTTTCTTTCCCTCTTGTGGAACTGGATGAATGACACAGTTCTGAGCCGTTAACCAGGACTAGAGAAAGCCCAACAGTAAATCTGCGGGATTTAATAGACTTGGAGCAGAGAACGTGCCCAGGAAAACAGCAGCCAAGCTTCGTCTTGCATGTTGGGTTGTTTTTTTCTTATCCTTCCCTCTTGCTCTGGCTCTCTGCTGTTACATATTTATTCGTTAAGTTTTCCATGTCACATTTTGGTTCCTGACTAATGTCCTATTTAACCACTCATTTCAAGATGTGCGCAAGTCTTTTTTCCTCTTGAGGGTCTTCTCTCTCTGGCTTATTGAGATCCAAGGGGCACAACACTGAACATGGTACCATGAACTTTTGCAATCATGTTAGTCAGAGACAGAGTGACAACTGCCAACATCCTTTCTCTAAATGACCACAGGAAGCAACAGGAAACAGCTTTTAACTCCAAACAGAGCCAACAGGGCTAGCCACTGATTTATAGAAGGTTACACTCACAATCAACAGTACCAAAACAATGCTCCACTGCAAAGTTATTCCAAGAAGTTCTGAATTTAACTAACCTTGTTAAATAACAATTCACTAACCTTGAACCCAACTGCTACCTACCTGGCAAATCAGATCTTGGAAGATCCAAGTCTTCAGTTCTGTTGATTATCTACATGTATGCAGAAACAAAGTCAGAAGAAGGGAAACGACCACCGAAGGTGAAGAGCAGTGAAGTCTCCAGACCTGTGAGGGTCAGTGCACCTAAACTCGACCTACTGCAACCCACAAAGTAAAAAAACATTTAAAAAAAAAATATTCTCAGCCACTGGTTTCTCACGCTACCAGTGAGAGTGCAGTGATCCCACGACTCCTTCCTCCAGCCCTAATTACAGGGACAAGGTCACAAAAGACAATCTGCCAACATGAGCTGCAGGAGGTCATACGGCCACTCAAGCTCTAAAAGTATTTTAAGAGTAGTTCAGTCAGTCAGGTCACTTCACTGACTTTTTGGGGTTTGTTTTTTCGAACAAGCAGCAATATTTTCCGTTACATTTTGTGGATGGGAGAACAGGAAGCAGGATCTACTCCTTAGTCACCAATCTAGCATTTCAGTGCTCTTCACTACCCGTGCCATGGAGCTGTCATGCCCAGCTACATTTTGTAGGTCTAAATCCACAAAAAAAACCCCAACAAAAACCAAGAACAAGCCTCAACCCAACAGTGACGGTGGGACAGAACACTGTCAGCTTTCAAATGCGGTTCAGGTCACGGGAAGAAGCCCTACAGTGCATTAAGCAAGAAGTGGGATATATTACCTGCAGTGCCCCACAACAAAGCCTCACATGGCAGAAGCTGCTCCAGAAGTCCATCAGAAAAGCAGTCAACAGTTCTCAAACTTCCTTCAATTCAATTAGTTCTAGGAAAGTCTCTTCTGCTCAACACTGAGGAGCACTCCAACGGATTAACAGGCCTGTGAAGGCCCAAAGAATCAGCAGTTTAAGGACTGCTGCTTGTTGAAGGTGGCACATAACCAGAAATGGGATGAGAACTTCCTGTGAGGAAGACCCATGCCATTCTAGGTTCAGTTCTAGGAAACAAGATTCCAATTCTCACGATTATTCATCAGAAGGATACTTAAGATAATTCTCCCATTCTTCTAGTTTTCATCTCTCCTCAGTAGGGTGGTTGAAGAGACCAAATATGACTAATTACTAAACTGCAACAGCTGAGCATCAGCAGTACCCAGCTCACCTGAAAAAGAGGAGTTGGAAGGTGGCATGCTGCAAACGGGGGCTCATTCCCCACAGTCACCCTAATCAGCACCAGCTGCAGCCCATAAAACCCTGATTCCCAAGTCACATGTGTGCACATCCTCCCCAATTCCTTTAAACCGACTTCTGCGGTTTGGCAAACGTTCAGATTAAGCACTAATACGTGAAGTTGAGCAGAGAATGTTTCCAGTATGTAGCAATGTCTCCAGGTCACAGATCACAAAAATCCCTCCATTTTCTAGGATCAAAGAAGTTCCAGCCATAAAAAAACCTATGAGTTCATTAAGCCCATCACCTAGTCAAAGCAGGTTATCCAGAAAAGACATAACAAAGTTAAAGTAATACTGTGAGAACAAGCTGAGTCAATATTTCTTTGAAAAAAAAAGATGCTAAGCAAAGTCAGAGATGAGAACTAGGTCTGAAAGTTAAAATTCAGTTTTGTTTTTAAGAAATAAGCAAGCATATTTCTACAAAGCAGCTCTATGATGCTAACCTCCATCTAACGATGTGGCTCTGCCGTGCAGCCCCTGTGACAGCCCCTCTGTCTCGCTCCCAGTTGCAAATTTCCATCTCCAAACACAAATGCCTTTCACTGCACAGTTCAGTAAGAAAATTACTTTGGAGCCCTGGTGCTGAAAACGCATCAAAGCGCAATCTCCAAATTCTCAACCAAAAAAAAAAGGAAATCAAAGGAGAAAGAGAACAGACAGTTTGGCTCCCACTGGCTTACAACAACAACAATAATCTGGAGATGGCAGGAGGTTCATCTACCCTCCACGCCAGGTCAATTTGCTCCGTTCACAACCGCGGATAATTGTTCCTGGGACCGCAAAAATCACTGACTTTTCACCAGCAATCAGAATTGTAAAAATGCTTTCAAACAACCTCAAACCCGTATTTGTTAAAACAAAACTATTTGCTCTTTTACGGTTC
>NW_010307736.1:0-366 GCF_000700745.2 Antrostomus carolinensis | reverse complement strand
GCAGGAAAATAAAGCACTTTTGGAGAATTTCTGCTCAGCCCAAGGACAATTAGTGTAATGCAAAGAGAACAAGGAGGACGAGAGAGTGTTCAGAGGAATGAACGCTCCATCCCAGAGCCTCCAAAACAGCAACGTCTGTCCCCAAAGTTTGGGGCCATGGCAGCACGTTTCCCTTCGCTAAGGACACACAGGACACACCTAACGCTTCCCCGGTGCCTCGGATCACGGAATGCCAGTAAACAGGTTTAAGATGAATCCTCCTCCGGTACCAAACCCCCGCAGCTTGGGGCGCCCGGGGAGGTCCCTCTGCCCGCGAGCAGGGCCGCGTCCCCGCTCCCTCCGAGCCGGGGGCTCGCTCCTCTCCCC
>NW_010307735.1:21377-28024 GCF_000700745.2 Antrostomus carolinensis | reverse complement strand
AAAACCCCTGGGACCAGAGCGCTGTGAAAGCAAAGCCGCCCCGGTTGTGCCATCAAGCAGTTGAGGAGACAAACGGCACCCCGTGGAAACACGGGCAAATTTAGGTATGATTAGCACTGCTGTAAAAGCCCAGTGACGGGAATAAACCCTATTAAAGAAAAAAAAGAGGTGTTTTTTTTCTATTTGTAATACGGATACGCTTTTTATTTTAATAGAGCCATTATAACACAGATCTGTAGGAGGTTAAAAGCTGCCGCTGAGGGGTCTGGAGATAAAGGTGCGGCTGTGTTTGCCGCACACTCAGGCAGCAGAAATAAGAGCTAAGATTTCTCTGAAGGGAGGTGCAACAGGTGGGTGGGAAAGCAAACGCTGTAAGCACCGAGAAACTTGCAAGAAGAAAAAAATCCCCAGGTGCCAAACCCACTCCTGGCTTTCACAGGTCTTGGTTACAACTCACTGAGGCTGAGCTATATTTCCCCATGTCGGAATGTTGCCCTCACAGCCTGGGGGTCTCACACAAACCTCCCTGCACTCCAGCTGCGTGCCACCACAGCAGACAGCAGGCTTCCCTGCATCGGTGGCGCCCAGCTGGATTCAGGGAGCGAGCAGGGGTAAAGCTTATTTTGAGGGGCCGTGCTGCCGACACCACTATGGCTGGTTTCCAGTGTGGTCGGTCAGGCTTCTTTCAGGATCAACGGAGGAACAATAAATTGCCCACATCTTTTGCACGCCCCCTTGCTCAGTTTTCAAGCTGAAACAGCTACTCAAGTAATCCTCCTGGCTGAGGTATCAAAAAAGAGATTTAAGGTAAAGTAAATGCTGTGGTAAATGGTGGATTTAAGGTAAAGTAAATGTTTTTAAAGTAAAAACCCTTTATATAGGCTGCCCTTATATAGGAGAATAGGGAAGGAAAGGCCAAGGCACACTTACAGGGCTGACATTATTTTACTTGCTTAACAACAGCTCAGTGTCTTCTTTCCATATAAATGCTTCTCTAGTCAAAGAAATCATTACCTGGCTTGATATCACGCTTCCTTCTCTCAGCGCTTGCTGGTTTGCTGTTTGTGAAGATGCAATTTGCCCTTGAAGTTGAGGACTGGGGACAAGCTGCTGCTGAGAAATGGCCCCTGATCTCTGCTGTAGCTGTTGTGGCTCCGGCTGCTGAGTATTGCTAAAGCTCAGGGACACCGTTGGCTGCTGTAGGAACATCTGGAAAAGAAGGGGGGAGGGTTTATTTACACAGCCCAGCTGTCTTGGATAATGAAAGTAACAGAATTTAATATAAAGATACATTCTAAAATAAAGTTATCACACTTCTGGACTCGCTATGCATTTACTGTTAGTTGGAAATCAACTATCTTTCCTACATTAATAGTTCTGCTGTCTCTAGTTTCTTATTTCTTGTCCTGCAAGTGTACTCATTACTAACGAAATGTGTCCTGAAGGTACAAGTCCTCTCTCTGTGGGGCAGGCACAGCCCTGGTAAGAGCAGTTCCCTGTACATTCAGCATGTTCTGGGGCATCCTGACCAGAGAGAAGAGAGTAACTCCATGTCTTTTCAGTCCTTTCATTTCTCCTTTCAACAAAATTAGCCTACCTTTCAGACAGGGCTGCTTTTGAATTTGTCTCTGGAAATTCAACACCTTACATACAGTTGGGTTGTTGAGTGTTTTTAATGAGGCCACAGTCAGGCCAGAGCTGTCCGTGTTGAATGGCTGTGTCGTTATCATTGAGAAGATGTGTAAATAGCCAGTCACTGGCTTTTATCTGATTTCCCATCGGGTAACTGTCACCCGATGTACTTCCTAACCGTGCCATGCATTTGACTTGTGCAACAGAGCTAGCAGCTCCTCTCTGTAAACGATATACTCTCCATGTCTGCATTGCAAGATGAGGCTTCCTCCTTTAAAAACTGTAGGGCTTGGGAATTTTTGCTTTTCTAGGGGCTATTTCTTTTATTACAGCTGTACAGAGGAAAAAGGCATCTTTTAAAACTATGAATTATTAATGCTAGAAGCTATCTTTGCGGTATTTCAAACCCTAGCCTCTCTCCACCAAGGACTGCGCGGAGGTACGCATCCCAAGTAGTTGAAGGCATTTTTGGATCTGATTCTGATTCCACACCACTGCTACATGTGTGGAATTCCATTAATTTAAGTGGAGGTACTTAGGGTTTAAATGAAATCTGAATCACAATTATTCTCTTCATTATTCATCTGTCAGTCTCATGCCTAGCAGTACATCTGAGGTACGCCCAGTAATTAGTACACCTTTCCGCAGCTTATTGCTATATTAACAATTCCCTAAACTTATCATGTGCCCTCTAATTTTTCTTGGAAAAAACCCACACCTTTCTCTGAAGGATCAGCACAGTGCTTTTCTTTGCATAAGTATGGGTTGATCCATCATATTTGTACTTATTTATCTAGCTTTTAAAACATAGTTTTTATTTAAATATGATAAATTTTTAATGAATTTCTGTGTGCCAAGATTTTACTCAGGAAAAAGGTACAGACAAAGCTCACATTAATGAGCTGGGAGAGGGGGACAATTAATGAAAATGTTAACGGACCTAAAGCAATGGCTTCTTTCAGGTGCTGTAGGCTAACCACATCTCAAAGATGTGTGATAGAAATAAATAGGTCAAGTAACAGAGTTGGGGCTGCTCACAGCAGGTCTGAAACTAGCTCCGAGTGTTTTCTTTTAAAAACACTGCTCACCAGTTTGGAACCATTACATATCAGAAAGACAGATGGTCTCACAACTTCTGCCAAGTAAATAGGTCTTATTATGAATAAATCAAAGACTGAAATGATGAAAATTCATTTTCTTGTTTATTTTCTGTATATAGAAGCTAAACTTTGCACATGTTTAGTAAATGAACTCATTTGATTAACTCTAGCAATGAAACTGGTCACCTTTGATATAAAATTTGATATAAAACATTTGCTATAAAATTCAGATAAAGGTAAAGCAAGTGGTATGTTTTAAAAATGTGATGGGGAGTGTGAGCCCACTGATACTGACCAGATCACCGCAAATGAAGACCTTTAGGAGGATTATCTTAAGTGTCCTCCCTGTGTGTGGTGCACAGTGCTGGAGAAATACTAAGTTCATCCAATGCAAAGTCAATGCCTATCGATGCGAATGTCAGGCAGGGTGTGAACTTGAGGTGAATGACTTACTCTGCAAGGACCTGCCTGTGTGCATGCCTTACTTCCACATGAAGGCCAAGGAGCTTATCCTTGAAAGAAAGGAGAGCAACCTACTTTGCAATTACCAGAGTGTGCCACTGGGTAGGAACGTGCACAGTTAATGGTTGGCAGATAATACACTATAAATTTACATCCAAATTTATCCCAGTAAACCAATTTAGCTCGTTCGTGTGTTCATACCCTGAGAGGGCTCTGAGTGTTTCATATCTAGGGACCCTCTGTTGCATTATAATGGCCAAAGCAGCATTATTACTGTCTGAACATAAATGTCCTGGAAAAAACAAGCTCAGGGCAGCAAGCGATGGTGCCATTTAACCTGTGTCCCCACAGAACTGGAAGACTCGAGATGCCTCCTCAAAACAAGAGTTAACCTGACACAGGATTGAAGCATGGAGTTTCTACTTGCTAGTTAAGCCTGAAAGGAAGAACGTGCTTCATTTGTACAAAACTTGATAGTGTTTTTTCATAATGTGCCTCTTTTGTGACAGTCCTGCCTGAATTCCCCTGAAATACAACACCTTTAAATAACAACAGAAACCCCCTAATAAAGAATAAAATCTTTCCCCATCTGAGCAAGTCCAAGGAGATAAATTAGAAGCCCCCTAACCGCACTGCTGCTAATGACGTGTCTCGTGGCTGATTTTGTGGACTGCAAGGTCAGTGAAGCATCTTGCAAATATTTTTTAATTGGCTAGCTTGTTAACATAAGCAGCAAAGCAGTGAGGGAGGGGAGAGACCCTCTGACACTGCTGCCCCCTCATTCCGAGATAGATGGTCTCTACAGCTAATGGATGAATCACACTGGCAAGACATCATGAGGAAAACGGCTCTTTGACTCTACTTGTCCTTTGGATAATCAGAGGATTATAGCCTTTGGGCTCATCATTACAGACATCAAGACTCCTTCTTTATGTAAAATACAGAAAGATGAGAAACACAGCACTGGGAAGCTGAGATTCACTGTCTTCGAAGGGAGCCTGGTTTGCAAATGATGGGTGGCTGTGGATGGTCTCATTTGTAGCTCTCGCAGGCTGGTCAGGCTCAGCCCTTCTGCCTTCTTCCCCGTCCGCAATTCATTAGCCAGACTGTTCAAATCTGGAGCAGAAGCAGCATCCTTCAGACTTTTGAGGTTACTCTTGCTGCTCCTGTCCTTCATACTTTAGTTTGTCAGGAAAAGCAGTAACAGGGATTTAATGGGGTTTTGAACAGTTTTGTTCAGGGCCCACAACCCTCCTGCTAGTTTCATCTTTCATCACAGAAGGCTCTTGGAAATAGTTTCTAATGCAGACTACTGTGCTCAACATCTGTCCGGTTGGGAAAGTGTTTCTTGGTGGATTGCTGTACTGCAGTTTTGAAGATCTCTGAAGGAAATGGAAATGGGGCTTAACTCTCCACAGAGATACCTGTACGCTTCTGTGTGGAAAGGAGTGAACCGGTGGGGAAGATATGCTAATAAATCAGCTAATGAGGGAAAATCAGAGATCACTTCCCCCTTTTCAGACAGCCTTCAGCACTCCCCCATGCTTACAGCTCTTCTACGTGGAATATTAAAGATACCAAAAATGTGCTTGATAATAATGCTCACCTATTTGCTACTATGCTTTGTAGCTCTGATAATAGACACGGATCAATGTCTGCAGACAAGCAGCTCTCTGAATGAGGAAATCTGTGTGGCAAAGCATGTGGCTGGATTTCTGATTTAACAGTTTACTCCTAGCTGCTTGCGAGTCACAAAAGTGCTGCATGCAACAGTGTGAGGCTTGCTTTTGAGTTGCCCCTAGCCAAATAAGATAACGCTAATTCCTGGTCTCACTCTATCCCTACAACAGCACAGCAATTTCTTTAGGATTTTTTAACCTAGAGAAAGCAGAAGTGGGAAAATGCCTGGGCCATGAGTCAGTGTGTCCGCTGGAATCTCATTGCCTTGTTTGATTGCTCTGAGGAGACTCAAAGGCACTCAGACTACAGAGCGTGATCCTCCCCATCCAGCATTGCCCCTTCAGGCAGATACGCAGCCCCTACATTTCCCAGCTGCCCTTCAATCCCTCTGCCTCTCAGTTCTGCATCTGGAGTAAGCTGGGAAATGATCAGTACTGACACCAGAGAACTCATACTGGTCTGAAAATCATAGAATCATAGAATATCCTGGTTGGAAAAGACCTCTGAGATCATCGAGTCCAACCATACCTGTCCACTACTGAACCATATCTCCGAGCACCACATCTACCCGTCTTTTAAACACCTCCAGGGATGGTGACTCAACCACCTCCCTGGGTAGCTCATTCCAGAGCCTGAAACCCTTTCAGTGAAGAAGTAACTTCCTGACATCCAATCTGTACCTCTCCTGGCATAACTTAAGGCCACGACCTCTTGTTCCATCACTAGTTACCTGGGAGAAAAGACACACACCCGCCTCACTACAACCTCCTTTCAGGTAGTTGTAGACAGCAATTAGGTCTCCCCTCAGCCTCCTCTTCTCCAGACTAAACAACCCCAGTTCCCTCAGCTGTTCCTCATAAGGCTTGTTCTCCAGACCCTTCACCAGCTTTGTTGGTCTAAATACTTGGTCTAACCTGGTACTTGGTCTTTGTGGGGGAGAGGATCATCTAAATGGCTCAGAGCTGCAAATTGGTATGGGGTGGGCAGTACAGAACTGCCCACCATTATCTGCCTCCCCTTCTCTCTTCCTGAGCTCCCTATGAGTGTATCTGAAAATCTGTCTCAGAGTCTTTGGGTTATTAAATGCATCATATAGGTGCATTTATGCACCAAAAGCGCATATAGGGGGCAGCTATGTAAACATAAAATCTGTTTCTTGCATATAAGAATGTGTTCTGATCTTCTATTTTTGCCCGAATTATGAAAAAAAGAGAAAGAGAAAGAGAAAGAGAAAGGGAAAGGGAAAGGGAAAGGGAAAGGAAAAGGAAAGGAAAAGGAAAAGGAAAGGGAAAGGGAAAAGGAAAAGGAAAAGGAAAAAGGGATGAGTGTATGTGACTACTGAAGACTTTGCCAGGAGATAGCAATGGTTCTCACCCAATTAAAGAGAGAGGAAGTGAGAATATAATGTCTCTCGATATTCATAATAACAATAATAGCTTTCAGACAGATTACATGATTCTGAACTGAAGGCCAGTTAATTGCAAAGAGACTTTCTCTTCCCATTAATCAAAGTCAGCAGAGAACCAATAGAAGAAATGCCCTGAAGTTAAACCTGGTCTACCTGTATGCTTATATGACACCAGGAACTGGTGCCACCCTGGTTTTGCGACCCACTGTTGCTACGCTGTCTTACAGCAGTGCCCATGCAGCAATTTAGGTGGCATAGTTTCTAATTTGGCCTCACTGATCCCTCAATTGCCTAAACATACAACACAGATTTGTTTTAATACGTGAAACTGCATTTCACAGATGCTGATGATGGGTGAGAGTCTA
>NW_010307735.1:13593-21356 GCF_000700745.2 Antrostomus carolinensis | reverse complement strand
TGAATTCAGCAGGTCCCAGGTTTTCATCCTGTGCTTAAAATGTTCTTCGAGTAACAGAGCTTGTCTTCTAAAAGAGTTGTGCTAGTACAGTACTCACAGTGGGTCCCCAATGCAACATTTCTAGCAAGGGTCATTTAACTTGGCATTTATAGTTAAATTATGAGGAACATAGCAGTAATCACCCCACATTTAGAAAACTTCCATAAAACTGGATGAGTGTCCATTTGTCATTAAGTGAAAACTGAGATGTACTGAACTGCACTTGCTATTATTTCTGAGCTTTGGTAGACATAAGGAGTAGTACAAAGCACATACTGTACTTGGTGAATTAAAAGCAGATACTGTACTTTGTGAATTCTAGCTCTGTGTAGGAGGTATCAAAGGCAGAAGAAGAGCAGGCTCAGTCAGCCTCACCCTAAAGGCTTAAGCTGGTCCAGTGAAGAACAAATTCAGACGCGTCCCAGGTGTGAACAAAGGAACATCAGCAGAGGTTTGGGGTTTTTTAATGTTACAAGCAAGTTAATCTCTAGTGCTCTGTATCTGGGCTGGGGTAGGGTCAGGAAAACAGGGAGTGAATGAAAGAGATGAGCACTGCCTGAAGGAGGGCTGTTGGCTAAGGAAGAGCTGGACAGATGAGATACTGAGCACAAGTGATGCCAACATGAAGCAAGCAGGTACCGGATGGAAGCTAATGAACTGCAGAGACACAATCATCGCTGAGTCTGAACTTGAACACTTTTCTATTACAGCTTCTCAGTCAGAAGACTCAGTAGATAAAAGTATTAAAATGTTACTGTAAATGATGCAAATTCTTCTCCTCCTAAGGCTGAGATAGTCCTTCCTTCTCTTCTTCCAGAGAGCTCTTAAATCTTTCTTGATGTAGGTTATTCAAGAGGCTTTCAGAGGGCAACATCCTCATTCCGATGAGCTGGTTTCCACATGTCCAGATTTCCTGGACCCTGGAGCTAATTTTAAGTTGCCAACCCTATCCATGGCCACGCAAAAGAGGATGCTTCACTCTGCCCCTCCCAGCAGTAACCCACCTGTACACTGGAGTCCTGGACCAGGCAGAGCTGCTCCTGTATCTTCTGGAGCTCCTCCTGCTGCCACCGGATGTTGGCCTGAAGGATCCGGGTCCGCTGCTCTAGCTGGTCCTTGATGGTCTGGAACATGCTGAACTGTGCTGAGAACTGAAAAAAAAAGGGAGGGGGAAAAATCATTCATTATAATAAAAACAGGCCTCAATAGAACATGGCTTTGTAAGAAGTTATTGGTTTCTGGATTGTAAAGCACAGCCACAGGAATAAAAGACATGTTTGTAATATACTAACATCTAGGCAGAGATAAATCTCGTCTCTTTTCAATTTTACACACATATATTAAATTGCCTTAGTTAGAGTGATCCGCTTACAACTGACCCTGTTCTTTTAGGGAATTATCAGAAGGACTGTTTTTGAGAGTAGGCTACTTTAAAATATCAAGAGCATCTTAATTGGATGGCAAATGAGTGCATTATTTTTATTACCCTGCAGTTTGGAGCCCTTAGCGTGGCATAACTGTATATGCTGGATGTGTTTTACTAACACTTTCCTTTATCCACACAGGAACAGCAGTACTGCAATGGTGTGTTCTGCTGACAACTTACTATAGCATCACCCAACAGCTGACCACAATAAACATTTTCTAGATTCCTACAGCTGAGGAGCAGTCAGGCTACAAGAAGCTACAAGTCAAGTTACTAATTAATTTATTTTTATAGGTAATGTAAAATGAATAGCTCAGCTCAGTGGGAGATAGGCTATTCTAAATAATAGTATAAAATGGAGATCACTACTCAGGGTCAAGAAGAAAGTGCAACTTCCATTAGCAGCAATACTTGGCACAAAGTGGAATCATTCAATAAGCACGAAGGGGACTAACACAACAATAAATTCCTAGTTTTATTTGGTGTTTTCGGGTATGATTCAAAGTCCACCCAAGTTAATTATTACTTTAATAGGCTTTGGAGTAGCTGCTTTGCACGAGTTCATATTCCAAATGTAAAAAACAATCTTTGAAAAAAAAAACCCCACTTCAAAAAATCTGCAAGCTTTTCTGTAATCAAGGCATCCAAGACTGCTCTGAAAACATGTGGTGCTGTGAGTGTCCAGGCAAAAAATGAAAAAAAAATTTTTTTAAAAAAAAAGCTGTGACTTGAAAAGGGTGCCCTGTTCCTGTGGTTGTTTCTGTGGCTCTGTGCCAGCGGGTGAACTGATGCACGCTCCTGGAACCTTCCCACTCCATGGAGGTGCACTTGCTTGCACCATTTCTGGCTTTTTAATAGGAAAACAAAAAAGGTATCAAAAAGGGAATTAAGAAGAGCTCTGGTGCTAGCAACACTGTACAGTTAAATGAAATTTCTGGCTAGTTAGAGAAATCTAAATGTGGCCGGTCAGATTTGTATCAGCTAGCTGCTTTGCCTTAAACCACCTAAATACGTGAAATACCTTCACGTTCCCTTCAGCAAACAGCTGAAATGCCCATGCAAATGGCTGTTAAATGAGAAAGGATGAGAACTTTAGAGGGTTTATTTCTATTGACCAGGTGGAGGGCAGCTTTCCTGCACAATCTGGAAGGTCACCGCACAAAGAGTTTCTTCATGTGGCAAACTGGAGGGGAGTTTCCTGGCCAGCCCTGCTGAGGAGGGCTGCTAAGGTGACACATGCAGTTGCTGGCAGAGGCCCCCCAAGCCCACTGCGGTGGCAGAGGCAGCTGTGAGCGCTCGAGACTTGCACTGCCTGCCCAAGGAGAAAATGTGAGCACTTGGCTGCCAGCACCGTGACCCACAGCGCTTTGCCTTCAAACAGCAGCGCTGTCATCTGCAACACCGTCCTCCCCCAGCACAGAAACATGGTGTCAAAGCTCCCAAAGGGAAGTTTGTGTTACTTCTAATTGATGCTAAAGGGGAGAAGTCAGAGCTGGGTCTTTCTCTTTTTCTAGTCCAGGTATAAAGTATTAACCTGAGGAATGGATGAGTAGAAACCTCTGGTGTTTGCAAACAAGGACAAGGGACTCAAAGGGGCATCTGATGCCGCTTGTCCTAGTCCGAATGCATGTTTCTGAAGAGTCTCAGGTACTCTGATTTTAGGAGTGGAATAGCTTGGTTAGATGCTATAGCTTGGTTAGATGAGACACAGCTAATTCCTGCTTTAACCTGGGTCCATACAGGATTTTTTAAAAAGCTGAATCTCGCAACCTAATTCTCTATATGCGAATTCTGTTAGTGAGGACTCCTCTTAAGTCTTTAAAAGGGTCCTTACTAGAAAGGAGTTCAAAACACTTTTAGACAAAAGCTGCCTGGCTTGCTAAGTACAAACTCCTTGAAGACACTTTGGGAAAGGAATCCCATTTTCTTCAATTAGTAAATGGAAGGAATTTTATAACAGATAATTTTATAATAATTTTATACTTCAATAAGAAATAAAATCCATTTCCAGGCCTTAGTTTTGAATTTGAATTTGCTTTGCAAAGTTGCATGTGAAAATATTGCTGTTGATTTTAAATTATTATTCCTCATTTTTTTTTATCACCTTCTTATATTTAGTGTATTCATCAAGGGTTGTCTTTTTCATGTGCTTTTTGTATTAATACACTTAACAACAATTAGCTGGTCTACTAGAGTGAGAGCCATTATGGAAGAATACAGGGAACTTTCATGCTTTTTTCCCTTTCCCACTGTAACCCCCAAATTTGTTGATAACTCTAGCCATGATCCTTGTGATTTCAGAGCTTCTATTGTTTTTGTACAATGCGACACTAACAGCGAGTGACCTGCACCAGAGAGTATTATCTCAAGATCATAAACTGCTCTACTAATTAGGGGAGAAATCTGTAACTGTATAATAAATTAAAAGAGCTTAACTCAAAATGTTTCGGGGAAAATACTGCACAGCTTTAACTCTGCCACTTGCACCAGGTGAAGTTGCTATCTGTCTCACTTGGGTTTTTACAGACTTCTGTAGGATCCTCAGAAAAGTTCATGTTATACACAGAAAAGTGCCAGCTTTCCACATACAGGCAAACATGGAAGGTTAAACCTGGGATATATCTATAATTACAGAGGATCACCAGCTTAATCAAGGTTTGTTAATGCAGACAAAAAACCCACAGCAATAATTTTAATCTGGTTTCTTAAAAAACAAAAAGTGATGCTTTAGGAATCGTGCTGGCAAGCATTCGGGTAGGGATGGGCACAATCCACTGGGCTCTATGCACTGGCACTGATGGTCCAGTTGGCCTGTACAGCCCAGGGAGTGGGACCAGCACTTCTGGGCTGTGCCTCCTCCCCACGAGCATGGACATCTGCAACAGGCCAGCTGGACCATGCCTGAAGAGGACTGTTTCTCTCCACAGGGTGCTACTGCAGGGCACTGGGGCTACTCCCTCTCTCTAGGTGCTGGGGGGCTATAGCCTATGGGATGGTCCCCCATTTCAGATGTGATGAACAAAAAGATGGACACCTCAAAAACATTATGTTCCTACAGGTTTAATGACAATAGGTAGCTGGGTAAAGAAAAGAGATCCTATATTTTTTAGCTCAGCTTCCTTTAAACCTTTCTTTTCTGCCTACCTTCCATCCTTATGGCCAATGCTAGAGACATGCAACAGAGTGAGAGTCTCAAAATAACAGGTTACTGTGATTTCACGAAAGCTACAGCTGAGCAAAAGAGAGACAGATCCACTTGTCCCTTCATCCTGCAGGAAAGGCTGGTCCGCTCTCCAGCCTTGCAAGGTGCAGCCCCTGGGAAACGGGGTTTCATTAGTTTTGCAGCTCACCAAACACCTTATTTGTTCTTTCTGTCTTCTGAATAACACCTGCACAATCCCAAATGGATTATTAGTGCTAATTATTATTCAGTCATCAACATCCGCTGTGTTGTAGGGGATTTTAATTTATTACAATGAAGAAGGCAAACAAACAAATATTCTATTAGGGAGTGCTTGCTTTAAAGTAAACCATTTACATTCAAGCTGCATCTAGTACTGTGCTGTCTGCTCATTCAGACGCACAAGGCAGAAGCTAAAACTGCATTTCGGCAGAGACGAAACCATCACAGCCTTTGCCTGAAATAAAACTAATCAAAGTTCAAGCAGATGGTGCCCGAGGCAGCAGCTAGCTCCTCGCTGCAGATGTGGTGGTGGCTGCTTAAAATGTCCTCCTCCCCCCCGCCTTACCACCCCATAGCCAAATGTTAGCCCCAAGGACACCCATCAGAGTGCTGGAGCCCTGCATGGCCAGGCTCAGCCAGCTGCCTTTCAGCTCCTGACATCAGTCACCTTCAGCTGAGGGTGAGTGGCAGAAAGGCAGCGGGGAGCAACCTGCCCAGCTCCTCCTCGTGGGCTGGCAGTGGGGCACCTGGTCAAGCTATTTCTAAAAGCGATGAACTTGTGTTCTGCTGGTAAACTGCTGCAAAATGGTCAACTAAGAAAACAAGGAAATGTTTGTGTTGGGAAGCACGTGCACCTGGGTTTCGTCACTCATTCACTTAGCACTGCAGGCATCTTGTCTTTTAAATAACATATTATCTTGCTGGAGGCTGACATGTTTATTATTTTAAGGTGGGAGGTAAGCAGCTGAAGAAAGCAATTAATATTTTATGAAAATCTCCTAAATCTATGGAGAATTGCTGCCTTTCCCAGGAGTATTTCTATGGGATGTGAGCCTCTGCAACCCAAGCAGCAATGTCCTGGATCTATTTCCCTGCTCCACATCAAGGGAAGCTCCACCCTGAGCTTCGCCAGGAGCATTGCTGTGACTGGAAGAGGTCTGCCTGCATAGACAGACTTCCTTTCACTGATATTTAGCCAGCCCAAAGAAGCTGAACCAGCAGCTGTGTGACTGGACGGTGCTCTGATTTGGCAGAGAAGAAAAGGAGCTGGCATGCCAGCAAGAGCATTTACTGGGAAGGGGTGAGGCAGCAAGGCTCTTGGTAAAGGACTGGAAAGCATCTCTTCACAAAGAGCTTTGATGGAAAAGAAAGGGAGGTAGAAAAATGTCAAGCAAAACATACACAGGTTTATAATAAATAAACTAATTGATGTTTGGAAGTGCATTAATGAATAAGAGAGAAATATCTGTAAAAGAAATGAATGCTCAGAGCAGATAATTGATATGCTGTTTCTTTGCTGCATGATGGTGTGGAGTCGTGAAAAGAATATTAAACATAGAAGATAGATGAGAAATTGTTATTTTAAAGCACGAATCCTCAGGACTTTATATGTTTTATATGCTACAGGAAGAAACTCTGGGATCTTGTGAGGGAGTACAGGGTACCAGTGGTAGAAGCAGCCTAGGTCCAGGGGTACTCTGTTATTTTTAAAATCAGAGGATGGGCTGTATCATCACAGCATGACCACAGGAGAGAAACAATGTGATGGAAACATGGTACTCAAATTTGCTCCTTCAAAATCCACTGCAAGTGGAACAGTGAGGTGGCTTTTTGGGTGATCGTCCACTTTTGAGATAGGGGTTAATAGATTTCACAGGAGGAATTTGTCTCCAGCAGCATCCTCACCATTACCAGCACCCTCACAAAATGGGTTTTGTTGAACTTGTGTGTCATTTACTGTTGGTTAGTTCTGCATCAGCACAGCCGAACAGGCATTTTTAGGAGGACTGGATGTCTGTTAGTTTTTGGTTTTAATTCTCATTGTGACTTTGATTTTGATGGGACCTCATTCTGTAGAAGCAAAGTTGAAAACTTTTTCCATCTGTTTTTTGTCCTCTGAAATAGGTGTCTGTGTGCCCCTGAGCCTACATGCACCTTAGCTTCTGCTCTGAATATCTACATGCAGATAAATGTTTAAACACACAAGTGTACAATTCAGATTACTTATCCACAATATTTTAAGCATTTGAGAGTTGGCAGATTTGGGGATTTTAGCTACTAAAGAGAAAATCTAAAAGCCCTGAAAGACCTGGACTCCATTAATTAATTTGATAGATGAAGAGAGAAAATATCAAGAGATAGGCAAGTGACCTATTCCACTTCCAAATCCCCAACTAACCTGTGCCAGAGGTGCAGGCTGATTTTGCAGAGTTGCTTGAGGCAGCAACTGCTGTGGGAGAAGCTCACATGGAGGCTGAGAAGGCAAAGAAACCTGGGTTAAAAAACAAAACAAAACAGAACAAAACTTTATTTATAAGTTTGGCTCCTTTAAATTTTAGATTTCTTCTAATGCCGTGGCTTTTATATAAGTCATTTCTAATTACTAAACTGCGTGTGCAGCACATGCTTTATACTGCCTGCCTATTTTGATGACGCTTTGTGAAGTTACCTGAAGAGCAGTAGGTTGACTGAGCCTGTGCACAGATAAATCCTGCTGCGCGCTCGATGTTCTTGGCAAGGGAGTGTTAGGCTCTGCAATCAGCTTTGTTGGTGTAGCTGCAAGAAAAGTACTGGTGAGTTCTCACACACTGGAAATCATTCCCACTAAAGTGGGAATTGCAACAAGACCTGACGAGAAATGATTACAGCCTGGCTAAATTCCAGTGGGAGTCAAGGCTGTTCTTGTTGACTTCAGTGGCAGTAAAATTAAACTGATGAGGAGGGCCTGGGCAAAGATAAAAGTAAATGAGACAGATTATGATTCTGTGCTCTGATGAATGGAGCAAAAGGACCCAAGAGCTGTTCTAAAACAGCTGGAACTCCCTTCGTGTGGGCTGAATAACTGTAAATTTAGGTTAGCTCATTGGCTTTTCTTCCAAACCAGGGAGCAGAAAG
>NW_010307735.1:0-13579 GCF_000700745.2 Antrostomus carolinensis | reverse complement strand
TATAAGGTGTGCCAAAGTCTTGGCTGGAGCATCCTGAATGAAGAGAATCACCCACAGGTTGTTATTAGTCATTAAGTTTAGAGGAGCCTTGTATTGCTCATACTGATGCCCTCAAATCTGAAGACAGAAGTCCTCATTTTCATAACAGATTGAAACAGCAGGACTCATGGCTAGTCCCGCTACTCATTTTCCCATGTATGGGTTGTTGCACTAGAACCTTCCCTCTTGTACATTACCATTTCAGATTATGCATTTTATTGTCAGTGACAAACACATATCATTGAAACCTCATAAACTGTTAAATTAGCAGCTGTGGTATATAGGCACACATTCTGTAACTTGGCTAAATTAAAAATAATGCAGTAACCCCGGAATGCCACTCACATGCTGGGTCTGACTTGGGTGTGTGGGAAGATTTTGGTGAGCTCCTGGATGATACTGAAGGTGTCCGACTAGTGCTGAGGATTGAGGCACCAATATCAAGTGCATTAAAGTGCTGTTCAGGATCCAAGCTGGAGCCACTGTCCTAAAACAAACAAACAAAGAAGGCAATAGTTATTGCATCTGTCAGGGTAAAGACATGTTAAAATGCATCTAGTAATGGCTGTACACCCAGTTCTTTGGCTGGCCTAAAATGTCTTGAGCAGAACTAATCCTAGGAAGGCCAGCAGAAGACCTGGGCACAGGTATAAATGTCCCTTCCAAATAGCATCTAACTAATGCATTTTACAAAGTGCTATCACTGAGTTGGAAATAAATAGCAAGCTACTGCCATAGTAATTTTGTGCCTTCAGATGTTTTTCTTAATCTTTCTTTTGCATTCAGCTGGATATGACAGCAACTGCAACCTCTGTGAGATACTTGGCCATGCACTGAGGAGGAGCTTTTCTTTCTTCCCTCAGCAGATCACCAAGATGTAGCCAAGAAGGCTGATTGCCAGAACATGTCCAAATGAATCTTTAAACAGTAGTACCTTGACAAGGAAAGGTGGAGATATCTCACATTGCCCTTGCCCATGTTCCACTTAATTTGTGGCTGTTACTGATCTCCAGGTTTAACCTTTCATGAACTTATCCGATTTACTTTAAAATTATTCAAGTGAGCAGTTAATTCTGAAGTTGGAGGAATCCACCCAGAAAAACAGTGCTGGAGTCTTCACTGATGTTAACATAGAACAAGTTGTGATTGCTACATATATTAATGAAAAAAGCTTTTCTTGTTGTACCTTTAGTGCTGAGGACACAACCTCTGAGGACACTTCTTCCAAGCCCATCTCCTGCCTCCTCTCCACCCGAACATCTGCATAACTGAATGGAAAATATAATTCTATCTATCAACATGGTATTGTTATTTTTCATAAAATGTGCTTTAAGCAAGTGGAGGAACAAATTATTGTAACATTTTACAGGTTAAATGAACGACTGAAAAATCACTTAGTCAAATGCTACTGAATAACATTTGAGAGACTGTTTAAATTTTCAGTTTTTGCTCTGTTCCTATCTTCACTAAGTCAAGAAGTGTATTCAAGAAGTATATATAAAGGTCAAGTTCACATCCTACAACTACTTCATGACTTGATCGGAAAGTTTCCACACATCTCTAAGAACAAAGTAAGGATTAGAGGAGGTGAATAGTTAATAGTGTCTATTCCCTATTTTTGCACAAAATGGAAAAATGCAACAGTTAATCTGCCCCTAAACTCATGACTGACAAATCAAGCTTAGCATAAAGTAAGGTTTAGATTGATCATTTTTTCTATAATGAGCATATTTCCCTCAGACAGTTCAGTCTCCATTTTTGTTACATAAAAGATGTCACGTTTTAAAGAGAAAATTGTGGCAGTCATGAGGATGCCCTTCTATTACTGTCCTTTATGTTCCCGCCGGTTGATATGATTTTCCATACCTTACCACCATGTGTGTGCACACAATGAACTCTGGCTTGGAGTTCCACTGGTGGTAGGTGATATAGTAATGGGTCTGGAGCCAGATCCACTGCTGTCCTTTGGTCAGAAACCGATAGCAGCACGACTTCCCCTTGCCAAACTGCATCACTGTCAGCAGAAAATACACAAAGCTTGTAGCGCAATTTGCAATGTAGAAACAACATGAAATGTGAAAAGAGTGACAAAAATATCTGTGGCACCATTGATTCCCAAGGGAGACAGGAGTCTAAGCATCTTTCGAGTTAGTGGTCCTGTCAGTCTTATGACAGAGCAAAAATCAAAGATCAGTAGGTATCTTCTTCTGACACTTTGAATGGTACATTCCTACACAGTACAATTAACCTTAACTTTGGACACTAGTGCACTAGTGTCTGCTACAATTTAAACACAGATCTTATCCTGGTTTATGTGCTGATCACACACTGCTTAATTAGGCATCTGGGATTAATTTCTAAGAGTGATCATCTTAAATTGTATAGCAGAAAAGTACAGGATAAAAATGCTTGAAAAGATGAGTATTGTGTACAGATGGATTCATAATGAAGTGAGTATAGCAGATAACATTGTGCAAAGACAAAAATAATTTGAAACTGAAAAATTACCAGACTGACAAGAATTCAAAGTGCAGTCAACTGGAGTGCATTAAAGGTTTTAAAGATTCACCAACAAAATTAGTCTCTGCTTTTTTTCCCCAGTGATTTCGAGGGGTTCCCAAACATGCACATATTTAGCCTTTCTATATTTTAATGTCAGCATATGAAAACTAATGTTCATGGGATATTTTTGAACCACTCAGAGGCGGTAAGATGA
This sequence comes from Antrostomus carolinensis, assembly GCF_000700745.2. NCBI lineage: Eukaryota > Metazoa > Chordata > Aves > Caprimulgiformes > Caprimulgidae > Antrostomus > Antrostomus carolinensis. The sequence continues at coordinate 10,824 of NW_010307735.1, read as the reverse complement.
GATGTTCCAGCCAGTTCTGCAAGCAAATATTTGAAAAGGGTTGCCTCATTGTCTTTACATAGTGAAAGAGTGGTGTGGTTTAACCCCAGCCAGCAACTAAGCACCACAAAGCCACTTGTTCACTCCCCCCTCATGGGACGGGGGAGAGAACTGGAAGAGTAAAAGTGAGAAAACTCACAGGTTGAGATGAAGACAGTTTAATAGATAAAGCATTTTTTTCAATTAAATCTTAATAGATGATATTTAAATAATCACAGGCAATCCCAAATACATGGCGAACAACATTAGGACAAGTAATCTGCAAGAGAGTTACAAAGTAGGATCTCCTCTGAGATTGCTTGAACTATTCCTGTATATTCTTTACTAACAGAGCAGGGGTCTAATCTGGCATATTTTATCCATTCAGTGAGTCTTGCTGAGTCCTTCTGGGCATACAGAAGGTAAAAACTGCTCTTTTCAGAGCTCGATAGGTCTGTCCCAGAGGCCAATCAGCTGCACTGTCCCAAATTTGCTATAACTCTGCTAAAACATACAGGCATGAGACAGGGGTCAAACCTCCCCTTCCAAGTTTAAACCAATTTTAACTGAAACTACGTTTCACTGAAAATAGGTGTCCCAGTGACTCCACAGGAACCTGGGCTATGTGATACTTACAGTGTTCGTGGCACCTTGCGAGCAGCTCTAGGTCATCTATATGGTAATAGTCGTAGCCAGAAGTACCCAGCACTTCAAAAGGCAAGTATCCTATAATCGGCGGTGCTCTGCAGTCAGGCACAATATGGGTGAATTCATAAACCATGAAAGAAACAGCAGCTCTGCATGTTGACATGGATATGTAAAAAGCCCAGGTCTACTCTCGCTCATCGGTGTACAGTCATCTCCCCAAGGGGACCAGATCGTGACTTTCCCTCACCTTGTGCCTGGGATGCCCAGCTGGGCACAGCAGTGCCAGCAGGCACCATTCCCCTGGGACAAGGCCATGACAACCCCATCTTTCCAAGGAAAATATGGTTGTGGAAAGCAACTGAACTTCTCAGGGACCTTCACACACAAGAACCTGCTGTGAGGGAGCCATTCCCTGGCTGTTCCTTGGTCAGGGGCTCTGCTGCAGCTCCCGCAGTCCCTGCACAGGGGACAAAGTGGGGCGAGGTGATCGGAAGCCACTGTCTGCTGGGACTAGGTGGGTGGGAGGGCAGATCATCTGTGCCACTTCCCTCTGGGAGGCTGCACAACTCGTCCGTGGTGTGCTGAGGCAGTTGCTTTGTACCTTTGCCAGCATGGTTGCCTCAGGCCAGCACAGACTCTCCCTCCGTAACCCAGTGGGAATTGTACACACACAATCAATGGCTGGATTTGGAAAGAATGATTTCCACAGCTGTATAATAATTAGATGGTTTTGCTGTGTGACAGGCTTTGGTCCATTGGCATTTTTAAAGGAAACAAGAACAAGCTAATCACAAATTTGGCCTGAGAAACAGAGTAGTTTTGTTTTAAAAGACTGATAAAAATAAATGCAGAGTAAAATAGTAAATACCATCTTTTGTAGGAATTTCAGTGATTGCCCTCCTGTTTAGATGTGAAACACAACACTATTTGAGAGAATTGCACTTACAAAAATAGCAGTAGACAAGCACCTAACACAACCAGGAGTGCTTTTCTTGTCACCAACCTGTGATCCAGGAATAAAAATTTCCATTCCAGACTGTGTCTTGACGTGAATTCCTCTAGAGGTTCTTCCACAATGCACATCTCCTATATGGTGAAGAACACTGACTTACTGAGAGTTGCAGCTTGACCTCTCTGCTTCATCTAGATTTTGTTAGCTATAAATATGTGGCATATAAGAACAGAAAACAGAGGATTCACATGTTTTCTGGCAATACTAGGAACCAATCCATTGTATTTATCAATGCAAAAATTTTTGTAGGAGTTGGAGAGAAGAACTTGTGATGCAAACAGACTCAAGAGCCATGACTGTTCCTTGGGGTGCCAAAGGTTTTACGGCTTTGAAGCAGTGCCTGGGGTGCAAGGTCTGTGCTTCCCATGGCCCCGAGGAGCAATGTCCTTTCCCAGCATCCAGCCTGTGCTTGGTCCCACCTGGGTTTTCCATGTCTTTCCTCATTCCCTTCTTTTACTTAAGATACCCACTGCTGTTGCCCAGCCCTTTTGGACATCTGCCTCCGAGCCTTCTTGGAGAAAGGGCGATGATCCCCTTTCCACTCAATAGCTGGGGGCACTGTGCTGTAGAGGGGAAAATGCCTTTCCAGGCAGGCAGGCAGCCTGCATGGGGCCCATCAGTGGGTGACAGGCAGTGGGTTTGCCTTGTGCTTCGCTCCCGCAGTGAAGAAGCTGGCCCTTAAGACTGACAGCGGCCCCCAGCACTCACAAGAATGATAATTAATATGTGAATTACATGAGGCAGGGCACAGGGCTGTCTGTGAGGCAGGACATCCTTGGCCCAGAGGGATGGGGATCAGGACATAATTGGCAGGGATTAGTTGTTGGGTGGAGGTGGGAAGGGGAGGAAGGATGGTACCACAGTGCACACCCGGACGTGGGCTGGGGCTGGCTGCATGTCCCACAGCCAGCTCCCAGCCAACCTCTCCTCTCCCAACTCCAGCTCCAAAAGCTGTCAGCCTGGAGACCCCTGGACTTGCCAGCATCAGCGCTCAGGATTTGGTGGCATCCAGGGTTACTGTGTCCCCCCATGTCTCTTCTGCAGGAGGGTCTCCGTCATCACTGGTAAGGACAGCCTGCCCACTGGCCCCTGACACTGCTGTCTCCCTGCTCCCTGGTGCTATGTCCCCCTGTGCCATGGGCTCAGTGGCACCCTCCCATCATCTCCACCATCACATCTCAGCTCTCGCTCTTGGGGAGAGAAGTGTTTCAGACCATCAAGTTCAAGACCACCAGAGGAAAAGCTGAGGTGCGCTGCCATCAAGCATTTCTTTGATACAAATCAATAGTCACAAAGTTGATAAGCCTTCATGAATACCTTAAATTCCTCTCTCCTCTCTTTCAGTTTACACCAAAATTGATACTGGTGCCAAGAATGCTCCCTAAAGTTCAAGGTGCAACTTGCAAACATTGCTGTATACAACCAAAATACTGATTGTGCCTTGCTTAGCCAGTCAGATAAATATTTTTGCCTTCATTTAGAGAAGGAAGTCAAGACCAAGAGCTAAATGAGTCACTCAGGTGAACTGAAGAGATCAATGCTCAGGGTTTCCTGGCAGCTAACACCCTTTCCCCCCTAGCACTGGGCAGCTCATTGCTATGTGCAGTCCATTTCGTTTTCCTGTTTATTTTGAGATGTTAGCTACCCAAAGACAAGGGAATTTACTTTCAGAGTTCCTGGAGAACCTTAACTCCAGCCTCTACTGCTAACATGATTACTGTGGTTAAGATTTATGGGAAGTGTCCTCACTTACTTACCCAGAAGGGACTCTACTCGCCTGCCAGAGCCATGAATCAGTCGAGAGTGCCCCGCAGGTCTCTGAGCAGTAATGGAGTCAGGCCAAGGGAGCAGTGATTTCATACTGGCTAGGTCTCAATTAGACTTTTTAATCTCTTAACCTCTGAGGACAGGATGCCTGATGGAGTAGTTCACATTTGTTAATTAGGGAACCACAGTGCCAGGCACAAGGTTGGGTGGTCTATCCTTATTTCCAGAAATAACTATCTTACTACCAGGATTTGAGAGGATGAAAACTAGTGGCAGTCACCTGAAGATACCGAGGGACATAAATGAAAGTGTTGGTGGCCGTCTGTACACTGTCCTATTGCACAAACAGAAAGCAGCAACGAAGAACCCAATTTCAAAGTGACTTTGCAATTCCTAATGCAATGAGGGTTTCCATTTCCTGTGCAAGGGGGGCAGAAGTGACACCACTTCTGCAGATCCTGGCTCGCTCTGATAATCCTCTTCACTGGATATTTATGCATGAAATGTGATATCTGTAATCCATTCAATTAACAAAATTAAGAACTTTGTGTGTCACCCTGTCTGCAAGTGTTTTGAGAAGTTCAGAAATGAATGGGATCCAGGATATGTGCTTACCTTTAAAAACTGAGGTGTTGCCAAACGAACAGTTGCAACGAAGCAAACCTGCTTTCCCGGGGATGTTCTGTAAGCCCTTGGGACAGCCTCATCAAAGCCATTGCAAGTGGAGTTAGGCACTAGGTAGAGAAAAAAACCAGGACCCAGAGTCATGCCTCATATGAGATTTGCTCTCCCTGAATATTTTGCACACTTGAAGTGTACTAACACTAATTTTATTCAGAGAAGTGCTCTATAAGCTTTTAAAGCTGATATGCATATATTTAAATCCAAGTCAGTCATGTTAAGCAGAAGGACATCAGAGCTTAACTTCAAGTATGAATCTTATAGGTTAATCCTGATAAAAATAAGGCCAAACCTTATTACAGAGCATAAACCAGCTTTCTGGAAAGAAACCCCATGCATCCGTTTGCTCTTTTTCACCACTCACAAGAAAAAAATACATGCTGCAGCATGCCTAGTGCCCTAACTTCCATGAGGCAGTGAAAAAAAGCATTGGCAAGGGAGGTAGCTCAAGAGAGTCCCTCAAGTTATCAGTGGCAAAACACCGGGGCCCACAGTCAGTGAGGCTTAATCGAGCTAGCAAGAGGCTGCTTGTGATTCTTGGCTGCTGAAGTGCACCTTCCCCTTCTGCATCCAAAGAGAACTGTCCTCAGTGTGCTCAAGTTCTCCTTGTTTTAAAGAAGAGTAAAGAGGACCCTGTGTATGGCACTGACTTCCAGAGCTGGGCATTTCTGGTGAGTCTGCAGATGGCCTGCTGTCTCCTGAAACACTGGGCAGAAGGAAAAACTGGATGCGATGTGGCTACAGATTTTGTGTATAGCTTTTTTGTCTATGACTTCCATGATTGCATGGCTCATGTGTTGCTTTGAGGGCCCACTAGTACCTCCTGCCACAGAGATGCGTTGCCAAAAGAACGTGTTGCCTTAAGCTATCTCACAGTCTTATGTCAGAATGACATAATGCAAATTCTTCATCCAAATTCGAGCTGTTTAGAGATGGTAACTTTTCTCATACAGCAGTGAAAGAAAACTGCATGCTAAGTTGCAGTGAGAACTGGGCTGGCCCCACGGTCCTGCCCAGCCAAGTATCTCTCATAGGGGCAGAGAATGTCCCACATAGCAGCCAGAGTTCCCCAAAATGAGTTATCTAATGCTAATAGGGATTAATGCTAATATGAAACTATCTTCCCTTACTATCAGGCCCCTATATCCAGCTTTACGGAGTTTCCTGCAGTTTGTGTCTTCTGCACATGACAAAGCAAGGATAAGCATGTCCATTCCTGTGAAAATGAATAATTTTGTATCTATCTGAAGAGGAGATAACTAGCTATTTTTATTCTGGGGTGCTTCTGCACTGGGTTTTAGTTCACTAGCATAAATTCTAGAGATGGAAGAAGTCTCAACTTATCATATGTGCTTTTGGAAGCCAGTTCAACCTATTAAAAGCCTTAGAATAATGATACATAGCTGATAAGAAGCATAACAGGGTATGAGACAGAAAAGTACTCTGAGGAGAATTCACGCCTGTGATTAACTGATTTAGGCCACTGTATGCACAATATATATATATATGCACAAAAAGGGGAAGAAAGATTCCTCATCTGAGGAGGCAACACAGATGTGAACATCCACAGAGATTACAGCCCTCTCTTGCAGTTGAGTCTGGAGGGCATGGCTGACTGGATATTAAGATAAAAAATATGGGCAAAATTCTCCTCCTTTCACCAGCAAAGCACACTTGCTCTGGGGACTTCCTAGGAATATGTATTCCTGTTCTGCTCCTGGGGTTATGTGCATATACGAGGGCTTCTATGGGATTATTAATACAAGAAGTGGAAAAAAAGAAGAAAGAGTTAGGAGCGACAGGAAACAGGAGAAGCCTGAGTAAAGAGTTATTGGTTCTTCTCTGATATGATTATTTTGTGCAAGTCTGTCGATTTCTGTAGTCAGTCCTGTTTAAAAATTAATGGTATTGCTATAAACCCACATTAAGGGCACTGTAAAAAGTTACTTCCAAGCTTATTACGTAATATGTTGTTGGATTTGAAGTCAATGGGCCCGTTTCTCCCTGTAATAGCCAAGTTCAGTAGCAAATGTTTGTAGGCTGGGCCCTAAGAAAATAAGATCTGCACATTGAGCCTCCAAAGTACAGGTATGATAAGTTAACCTAGTTAGTGAACCCATGGGACTGCAAATGACACCAGCTGCAGAAGAAAGGGGAGGCTGAGTGGAGACTGAGTTGCACCAAAGAGAGCGGATGGCATTTTTATGTCAGCTGTTTGATGTAAACAGCCCTGAGCCTGAGATGTATTCCCAGAAGAGAGCAGAATACATCCCTGAATGTGGCACTTGCAAAATAGGATTATATTTCCAAAAGGTAATGCAATACTAAAAGGGTAATAACTATCATATAGGACAGCTATGTAGTAAATTTGTAATTTCATCACGTTTGGGAACGTTGAACTTAGCAGCAGTGAATGAGTAAGTCCAAGGAGATGAGATAGAGCTGGCCTCGCTGAAAGTCATCCAGCCTTCGAACAGCTACTCTGCCATCTCCATACTCAGCTGCCCTTCACAAAGCCCAAAGCACTAAAAGCTTTGAAGATGCAGGCAGGTAGCCACCACCTTGAAATGTGCATCTTGATCTGAAAATAACAACTACAATAACTGAAAGAAAAAAACCCCACATTTGTTTCTGAATTACTTTGCTGCTTTACTTATTTTTTTTTATATCTGTTCTTTCCACAGCTCTATCTGCATGGTCTGGTTTGCTCTGCTCTTGCAGCTGGTCAGCAGATTTCAACTGTTTTTGCTGATAAATTTTAAAATGTAGTTAAAAAAAGAGATCATTAAATGAATTTTTAAAAAATCCTGGTATAATCTTTTAAGCATGCCTTCTGAAAAATCAGACTTTATAAATCTCCAAGTCTCTTCAAAAGAAACACACAACTTGAAATAGCAAAATTCAGTAGTGAACTTTCTGAGAGCACCACAGAAAAATAGTGAAATGGAAAATATAGGATGAAGTCTGCAATTATAATGATATTAACATTTGTAAGTCAAAACGGGTCTTGGAGTTGTTTTTGCCAGAAGGTGCCTGATGAAAATGTTAAGTTGGCTATAAACAGGTGAGCTTGGGTGAATGAGGGCATGTGTGTTTCACAACTAAATGATCTGGACAAAATATCCCGAGTAGGGAATTAGAAGGTCATGTGTCAAAGCTAAATGCACAATCATAAAGGTGAAACAGTTGTGCCATATGTATCAGTTAGCTGGTTCTCCTTAGCATGATTTTTAACTGTTTTTGTGGTTATCTGTCAGACATGCTGCTCCTAGAGCTACCACAAAATTCTTTTGTAGAAGAAGTATCACATTACCTGCAAATATCATCCAAGAAGATAGGAAGAAACTGATTTGCCTATATATGGGGTTTTTGTTGTTGTCGCTTGGTTTAGTTGTTTTTTTTTATAAAAGACCAGGACACTAAGGACAAGATGTTAAAAATAAACGATACATGTAAGGAACTAAGCCCTTAACTACCATAGACAAAAAGATTTTTATCCTTAGGGATACAAATCATGCCACATGAAATGAATGAAAATATTTAAAAAAACCGCAGATGCCACGTTACTCAGTAAATAATAGAAGAGCAGTCAGTTGCTTGATCATCTTATTTTAACTAGGATGCTTAAAACATCTTCTTCCTATAACAGAAAGCCTCTCATTTATCCCATTTGAAAGAAAGAAGAAATCTCCTTCCTATTTTGTCAGTAGATGTTAATGTTTGAAAAACCAAGTCTTAGTTGCTGTCAAGCAAACTGAACAGTGATTTCAAAAAATACAAGCCAAACAGACCAGAATAAAATCAAGATTGTTTCATATAAACAAATTCAGAACACAGATAAACAGCATATTCATCAATTAATATATATAATGAAGAAATCTAAAGTGCTAGTGGCAAGCCGGACTGCCCTCAGCAGCTTCCGATGACTAACAGTGACGTTGTCCATACCTCACTTGTCTACTTTGATCTCCTCTCCTCTCTTTCCTCCTCTTGTTTCTCCCCTTGCCATCCTATGTTGATACGAATCCCAAGTAAATTCTTTAGGACAGGAATGGTGCCTTTTTTCTTAAATGCCTATAGAGAGTCTGGCATAAGTGCTGCAGATTGCTAGGTGCAGCTTCTCCAATAGTGTTAATCATAGAATCACCGAATCATAGAATGGTTTGGGTTGGAAGGGACCTTAAAGATCATCCAGTTCCAACCCCCCTGCCATCAGCAGGGACACCTTCCACTAGACCAGGTTGCTCAAAGCCTCATTCAGCCTGGCCTTGAACACTTCCAGGGAGGGGGCATCCTAAATAATAGTATGTGGCTGTCAGTTCTGATCAAAACATTAATTTCAGTTTGAGTTATTCTTGTTATCAGATGTTTCTGCATATGCTTATGGAGGCTCAAGATCAATGTATCTTCCATATAAATCTGTTTATTCCTTTTAAAAAGTAATTCAGATGGAATTAATTGTCCTGGGAGCTAAAAGATTTTTTTTTTCTCCCTAGCATAATAATTTTCTTGATGGTTATTCTTATCTCTAAGAGATATATCAGCTAACAGTAGAATATCTGCTATTATTAGCATCCAGTAACCAGATACTTCCTGCATTTCCTTGTAATTGGGAACAAAAATGCACAATTTTAAATTCCACTATAGTATTTAATTATATTACTTGATCAGGAACTCTTTTCACATAATGCTTATCTCCTCCTTTAAGAGGAAAACTTCAGGCATTTTGGATGGAAGGATGGGTCTGCCACTTTAAAGGTGCTGGTGGTCCTTTTTCATTCTGGTGAACACTGGGAAAGGCAGGACTCTGGCTTTGTCCCTTTCAGGAGTTTTTAAGCAAGTATGTCACCAGAGAAATAGGATGCCAAAGCCAGTATCTGGTTATGTAATTATGAGAGATCTCTTTCTGTTTACAAACATACAAATGATTTTCACAGGAGGGATAAATCCAGCCCACCTTATCTTTTCTTATCAGAGTAGAGCTATTAAGCAGCTTTATAAAATAATTTATTCTCACTTAATTTGACATTTTATGCTGGGAATTAAGCATTTCCTTGGATTTTTTTGATAGTTATCTTTATTACTTGCCTCCCCCCTCAGCCCTCAGGCAAAACTGGATGGGAGCCACTGCATTATTCATTGGTGATGCTGGCATGACTCTTATCAGGTACTACTGGTCAACAGGTACAGTGATGGCACTCAGCTCCCTCAGATGTTTGCATATATTTTATCTCTTTTGTTAAAATCTGGACCAGAATCTGAAATATACATAAAATATTGGGAAAAGTTCCTATTTGCAAATTAAAAAAACCCAAAAAACAAACCCCTTTGCTCTGAGACCAAGTAGACATTTCTCATAGAAGCAAAGAGGGAACTCCACCTTCCTCTTCTGAGTGGCCCATGAGCCACTTCCCCTCCTCAAGGGACTGCTGAGTCTTCACATCAGGTTACAGTCCTGCTTTTTTCATTGAAGCTTAATTAATGATGATTATATAATCATCCCAAATGGAAAATCAAATCTCTTGTATTTGATTTAGCACAGCCAGTGACTCATGCAGTCACTCTGCACAGCCTGCATTGCTGTTTCGCTGGTTGGCTGCTCTTGCTTGGGCACAGCTCAAGGTTCGCTTATGTGCAGGCAGCTCGTGTCATGTCCCTGATGTAGATACAGCTGCAGAAATGTCCTTGCAGCAGAGGTTACAGAGTACGGCCTCCCGCACACCATCCCTGGGACCAGCCCAAAAGTGGACACTCCTGTTAACTCTGTCACTGGGCTGTGCAGCTCCTCTAGCCTCCAGCTATAGCTGAGCCCAGGAGCTCTAGGGATGGTGATCTGGAAGACTGAACACATGCTGTGAGCTATGTGAACTTTCCTGGGAAAAATCTAGGGCTTGCACTTGTATCTATCTATCAACTTGGAAAGGTCTTGGAGAGTGGGTGAGGTGTCTGAAGACTGGAGGATAGCCAGTGTCACTCCAGTCTTCAAAAAGGGCAAGAAGGAGGATCTGGGCAACTACAGGCCAGTCACCCTCACTTCCACCTCTGGGAAGGTGATGGAACAGCTCATTCTTGATACCATCTCTAAGTGGCTGGAAGAAAAGAAGGTTATCAGAAGTAGTCAACATGGTTTCATGAAGGGCAAATCATGCTTGACCAATCTGGTAGCCTTCTATGGTAGCTGGATAGATGAGGGGAAAGCAGTGGATGTTGTCTACCTTGATTTCAGCAAGGCTTTTGATACTGTCCCCCACAACATCCTTGTAGCAAAGCTTAGAAAGTATAGGATTGATGAGTGGACAGTGAGGTGGACTGAGAACTGGCTGACTGGCAGAGCTCAGGAGGTTGTGATCAGAGGCGCAGAATCTAGTTGGAGGCCTGTAACTAGTGGTGTTCCCCAGAGGTTGGTACTGGGTCCGATCTTGTTTAATGTCTTCATCAACGACCAGGATGTAGGGATAGAGTCCGCCCTCAGCAAGTTTGCTGATGATACAAAGTTCACATGGACTGGAAGAGTTCATATGGAGGAGTGGCTGGCACACCAGAAGGCTGTGCTGCCATTCAACGAGACCTGGACATGCTCAAGAGTTGGGTGGAAAGGAACCTGATGAGGTTCAACAAGAGCAAGTGCAGAGTCCTGCACCTGGGGAGGAATAACCTCATGCGTCAATACAGGTTAGGGACTGACCTGCTGGAGAGGA
>NW_010307734.1:0-548 GCF_000700745.2 Antrostomus carolinensis | reverse complement strand
CATCATCCACACCCCACATCCCATCATCCACACCCCATATCCCATATCCCATATTCCACACCCCATATCCCATCATCCATGTCTCACATCCCATATCCCATCATCCACATCCAGTCATCCATATCCCACATCCCATCATCCACATTCCATATTCCACATCCCATATCCCACTGGCATTCTGCATCCTATATCCCAGATCCCACCAGCACCCCACATCCCATGAACATCCCATATCCCACACCTGATATCCCATGGGCACCCTTTATCCCACATCCCATATCCCATGGGCATCCCACACCCTGTATCCCACATTCCACATCCCATATCCCATATCCCATCACACACATCCCATATCCCATATCCCATATCCCATGGACACCCTGTATCCCACATCCCATATCCCACATCCCACATCCCATGGGCATCCTGCGTCCTGTATCCCAGATCCCACTGGCACCCTGCATCCCCACACCCCACATCCCCTATCCCACACCCCACACCCCGTGGACACCCCACATCCCAAACCCCATCCCAGTTTTCCGCAGCTC
>NW_010307733.1:0-5677 GCF_000700745.2 Antrostomus carolinensis | reverse complement strand
CCCCCTACCCCACACATGGGCTGGGGTCTCCCCGGCCAGCAGCTCGCTGTGCCGCAGGGCATGGCTTGGAGGAGCAGGAGGATTTGTTTTAAATACTCCAGGGAATTTCTGGAGTGTGTCTGAGACACGGTGCTGCTCTCACTGCAAACCTCTTCCCACAAATCCAGCTTCCAACACCAAAAAGTTGTTTTTCCTAATTAAAAAAGAAACGAAACCAAAACCGAAACCACAAACTTCATGAAGTTTCCACATGAAGCTATTCCAGAAATGTTTCTGGCCAAACCAACTGCGTGTGGGGATCTCCCTGCCCTGACTGTCACGTGTGCTGGCTCTGAGCTCTTCCCTTCCCCACATTGCTGAGCTCCAAACCCACCCCCAGCGACCTCTCCCTGCAGAGCAGTTTTGTCCCCATAGGGGCACTTTGGTGACATCATCTTATTCCTGCAAATATAACCCCAAAATCGCTAAATATGCTTTTTTTTTTTCCCTCTAGGAGACACTCCAGAGCAACTTGGTTTTTCTACAAAAAGTGAAAGAAGAATTTAAGCCAAATGGAGAAAAGAAAAGTGATGACCTGCTGGTAGGTGTTTCTCCATGCACGTGCTGTGCCCCACGGCCTGTTCACTCACCCATCTTCACGGGCACGTCCCATCTTTCCCTCTCCTCATATATTTTTGTCTCTTTTTCCATAACAACACTATTTCCTCTCTCCCTCTCTGTCCTTCCCATATATCCTTCTTCCACCCTGCTCTCATTCACACCCCGCTGTCATTTTGGGTCCATCAACATACCATCCCTCTCCCTCTTCCACTCTTCCAACTTTTCCTCCCCACAAATCTCTTCTCCTTTTCCCCACCATCCTTGCCCACCTCTTCACAGCACCGTGTCCCTGTGCTTGGAGGATGGGATAGCTCAGGGACCTCCACGTGGGTGCCTTGCAGGAGAAGGTGACCTCGGAGCGGCAGAGGCTGCGGGACACCTTTGAGCAGCTGCAGAAGTTCCTGCAGGAGCAGGAGGGCATCTTGCTGTCCCAGCTCGATCAGGCGCACGGGGAGCTCACCAAGGAACGCCGTGAATATGTCTCCAGTGTTTCAGAGAGGAAATCACTGCTGGACACGTTGATTGCGGAGATAGAGAAGAAACGTGACCAGTTGGTGGTTGAATTCCTTATGGTGAGGCTGCTGTGACCCCCCGGTGAGGCTGGGGACCCCCACTCGCTGCATCCTGGTGTCCACGCAGCCCGGGAGCCACGGGCAGCACGTTGATGGCCGGCATGCTGGTGGCCAGGCTGGGACATCGTGGTGCGTGGTGTGGTTGGTGTGAGTCTGGGATTGCAGCGTGTGCTGAGGGATGGTGAAGATTTGGGTGGGCAGGTCACCAGAAAGTCCCCAGCAGAGTGGTGTGACCCCTCCCCAGTCCCCATCACTCTGCTTCATGCAGCAAGGGAGTGACTGTAACTCACTGCCCTGGGGACCGTGGTCCTTCTTGGCTGTGCCAGAGCTGACCTGGTGCTTTTCTCTCTTCCAGGATGTTGGCAAAACCCTCAGCAGGTACGAAAATGATCTGATAGGTCTTTTTCAATCAAGGCAATCCTGTGATTCTGTGAAATGGGCTCAGTGTCCCTCTCCTCCTGCGCGGCTCTTCTCGGGCAGAGGTTTGGAAATGCTGGGGGTGTTCCACCAGGAGGGAGGTGCCTTTGCCCCACTGAGTATTTGGGATTTAATGTGATGTTATCTGGAACCAGAGATCGTTGCACCCCTTTAAAGACGGCGTTCTTGTGCCAGTAGCTGGGACACAGCTCCCCTGTGTTCTGTTGCTGTAGGGGATTGTCCCCCCGTTTCCCTCCTGGCCCTGGGTGCTGGGTGACTGCTGGGCTCAGAGCTCCTCTCCGTGTTGTTTCTCCCTCAGCTGTGAGGCAGCCAAGGCCCCGATCCCAGAGCCGGTTTCCCCGGGGCTGCAGAGGACCGTTAATAATCTCTCTGAGATGAGCCAGCTGGTCGTGGGTGTGGTGGTCAAATTCAAAGGTAAAGCAAAGAAGTGGCAAGTGATGCCCTGCACAGCCGGTGGCTGAGCTGCAGGTGGGTGTGCTGCTGCCCTGGGACACTGGGCACTGCTGTCCCCATGTCATGTGTCCCGCTGGGCTTGGCTGCAGTGGGAGATCCTCACCACCCACAGCCTCTACCCGGGGTTTGGGAGCAAAACATGCCTGTTCCAGACAGGATCCATCTCCAAGATGGGCTTTACTGGAGCCTGGAGATGTGGGAACTGGGGAGTGAGCTGGCTTGCTGTCCTGATGGGGAGCAGGAAAGATGTTGCAAGAGGAGAGAGACTCATGCATCTTCCTTTCCTTCCTCTAGCGAACCTGCTGAGCGAGATGGACAGAGAAAGGGGTAAGTTTCTGGAGCTGATGGGCACAAATGAGGGAGAAAAGCTTTCCAGAATGAGTTTCCTTACATCCTTGAGCCATAGATCAGCTCACACGACAACATCTAAATCCAGGGTCTGTCTAAAACCGAGTCCCTTCGTTTTGATGAGGTCTGCTATAAAAATCCAGGTCTGTCCCCATGCCAGGCAGCGCCCAGTGACAGTGTCCTCCAACATCAGCAGCACAAGGCTCTTGGCTTCCCTGTCAGTGGAAACTTTATTCTTATGCTGCGATGTGTAAGGCTGTGACTCGTTCAGCAGAGGGGCCCTGTGCCTTTTGAGCTGGCTTTTAGGCACGGATCAGAAAGGCCTTTGCAGGTGCTTGGGGTGCACACAGTCCCGGCAGCGTGGCAGGGCTCAGGGCTGGCTGGAGCCGTGTGTGCCGAGGCGACTCTCTGCCTTCTCAGTTTTCAGGATGAGGGATGTGATGCACAGGACAGGCATGCCTCAGTTTCCCCCATGCTGTGGTCCACACCATGAGCCAGGGTCCTGGAAGAGTGGGTTTAGCAGTGGGGCCTGGGGTGGTGGCACTGCAGGTGACACCTCTGTGGCCTTGGGGGACGGCCGCGGGATGGCAGCAGAACATCCCGCATGAACGGGCAGCTCGGCTCTGCAGTGAGGTTGCTGGAGCAGGATTAGGAGCTGCTTTTCCCTTTGGTGAGCACTTTTCCCCCTTGTCACTGGAGCAGGGACTGGCCTGGCACTACTGCTGCCTTGCAGGCAATGCTTCCTCACACCCACGGGGATATACTGCTCCCCCACGCCCAGCTTGGCTGCAGCCCCATCACACTCAGACCCAGAAATATCCAGCACAGGATTAACAAAGCAGGTTTAGCAAAGTCCTTGCAGTCCATTGCATCTTCCCCTGTGCATGGGGACGCTGCCTGGCTCACTCCTCCTTCCTAGGTTGCCCAAGGAAGTTGTAGATGCCCCCTCCCTGGAAGTGTTCTCGGCCAGGCTGGATGAGGCTTTGAGCAACCTGGTCTAGTGGAAGGTGTCCCTGCTGCTGGCAGGGGGGTTGGAACTGGATGAGCTTTAAGGTCCCTTCCAATCCTAACCATTCTATGATTCTATGATTCAGGGTGCATTCCTTTGCCTGTGCATCCCAACGAGGAGAGCAGCAAGGGTCCTATGTCCCATGTCCCCTGCCACCCGAGGGGGCTGTGGGTGCTGTGTGTGTGTCCTCATGGGGCACAAGTACCTGCTGTGCTCACAGGACACATCCCAGCCCTGTGGAAGAGGAGGGAGAGGTGCTGGTTTGCTCTTTGCCAGGAAACAGACTGATTTTTCTCTCTGTTGTGCATTAGTGAAGGTGACGCTGGACCCAGAGACAGCAAGTCCCCACCTGATCATCTCGAAGAACCGCAAAACCGTGCGGCTGGGAGATGGACAGCAAAACCTCTGTGACACCCCCAAGAGATTCACGGGCAGCCCCAGTGTCCTGGGCTCCCAGGGGTTCACAGCTGGGAGGCATTACTGGGAGCTGGAGGTAGGGAACGGGGACAGCTGGGCTGTGGGGGTGGCCCTGGAGTCTGTGCGGAGGAAGGACTCACTCACCATGGCCATGGGGAAGATCTGGGCCCTGCGGCTGGACTGGAATCACCAGTACACAGCTCTCCACATGCCCCCTGCCCCATTGGCACTGAAGGAAAAGCTCCGGAGAATCAGGGTCCACCTGGACTATGAAGCTGGCCAAGTAACCTTCTACAATGTGGAGAACATGATGCAGATCTTGCAGTACAAGGCCTCCTTCACCGAGAAGGTTTTCCCATACTTTTGGCTCTGGTCACAAGAAACCTACATCCAGCTGTGTGCCTGACAGGGTCAGATGTCTCCTGGTCCCCTGCCCATGCCCTTGGCTAGCTGAACAGGCAAGAGGCTTGGGAATGCCGCAGCATCACGTTGCAAACTCACTGCATCTCTGCCTGAGCTGGATTCCCTCTGCACGTTGCTGCATCTCCTCTTGTGACAAGTCCTTTGGAGCATTAAAGATTTGTTGTCCTGCCTGGGGGTGTCTGCATGCTGGTGTCCTGGCCAGATCTCACAGTGACGGTGTCCCACCTGTCCCTGCAGGCACTGAGGACACACACAAATAATCAGGAGAGGGGCAGGGAAGATGCTTTAATTGCCCAGGCTGGTTTTTGGCAGCCCTGCATGGCCTGCTTTGGCTCGGTGTGGTGTGCTGTGTTGTAGGCAGTGTGGGGATGCAGCCACCCCACACCCAGAATCTCGGGGTGGAGCCATAGAGGTGCTAATAGTGGTGGTAACTGCTCATATAAAACTTTAAAAATTGTTGCTTGGAATGAAAATGTTGAGGGAGGGGAGAGGGCTGACTGGAGAGCTGGAGTGAGGGCACAGCCCGAGCCTCTCCAGGCTGGAAGAAGAATGATGGGGGTGTGATGGGGATCTGTGAGATCCTGGGTGGTCAGAGAAGGAGCAGATGCCATGTTGTCTAATCCAGGAACCATCCTGTGACTCTGGTGGGTGGCAGGGTCCAGGCAGAGGGACACAGGTCGTGTCCTGGAAGTGTGGGATCCCCTGACAAGACCTTTACGTCTCTGTGTCAGGCTGAAAACACTGGACCCAAGGTCATCAGCCCTGCAGCTGGAGATGGCGGCTTCTGAAACCACCACAGGCAGGTCCGGCAGCGCGCATCTGCCAGGGACAACAGCAGAGATCTACAAACCCTTCCATGAGGAGAAGACACAGGATCTGGTGGAGCCACACTGCGTGTCCCGTTCACTGTATCACCCTGTAAAATGGAACCGTGTGTTTTGGAGCTGGGACTGCTCCTCCTGCACCCGCAGTGTCCACTGCTGGGCAGTCCTGAGGGACAACCCACACAGAGAGTCCCCTCCTTTCCACAGCACAACCATTGCTGCTCCTGTCCCTGTGACCATAGGCAGGGAAATGGCAAGGTGGGGCAACAGGTCCTCTGAAAACCTGGGCCTGTGTCCATTTTTCAAGGCAAATAGCTGCACCCGGGTATCACAGTCTCTTGAAGGTAGAGGACATGAGTGAGATCTGCAGAGATTATTTGGAGCAGCCCAGTCACACCCGCTTTCTGCTCCACCCCACACACCGACATCAGCGTGCGGTGAGGTCAAGTCTCTCCTCTCCCACTCTGAATTCACCAGTGCCATTGCTCCGTGAACCCCGCCTCAGTGCCACCGGGATGTACACTGGCCATGGAGCTCCTGGAGCCAGTCCAGAGGAGGCCACGAGGATGATGCCAGGGCTGGAGCAGCTCTGC
>NW_010307732.1:11676-13245 GCF_000700745.2 Antrostomus carolinensis | reverse complement strand
GGTGGGCTGTGGGAGGGGGTGGCTGGGGGGAGCGCGGTGCAGCATCTGAGCCGCCTTTCTCCTCTCCTTTCCCAGGGAGCCACCGGATTCCCCGGCGCTGCCGGCCGCGTGGGACCACCTGGCCCTAATGTGAGTCAGGGGATAGTTGGGATCTCTTGGAAGGGCAGTTGGGATCATTTGGGGGCACCTAGGATCATTTGGGGGCACCTAGGATCACTTGAGGGCAGCCAGGATCACTTGAGGGCACCTGGGATGGCTTTGAGGACAGTCGGGATTGCTCAGGGGGGCAGTTGGGATTGCTCACGTGGGCAGCCAGGATCACTTGGGAGCAGCTCAGATCATCTGGGGGGACTGGGATGGCTTGGGGAACATCCAGGATCACTTTGGAGCAGCTGGGATCACTCAGAGGAGCAGCTGAGATCACTTGGGGGTAGCCAGTACCATTTGGGGGCACCTGGGATGGCTTCGGGGACAGTCGGGATCGCTCAGGGGAGGCAGCTGGGTTTGCTCAGGGACAGCTGGGATCACTTGGGAGCAGCCAGGATCATTCGGTGGCATCTGGGATGGCTTAGGGGACAGTTGGGATTGTTTGGTGGTACATCCAGGATCACCTGGGAGCAGCCAGGATCATGTTGGGGCATCTGGGATGGCTTGAGGGACAGTTGGGATCACTTGGGGGCAGCCAGGATCACTGGGTAGCATCTGCGAATGCTTGAGGGACAGTTGAGATCGCTCTGGAGGGACATCCAGGATCATTTGGGAACAGCCAGGATCACTCACCCCTGAGGCTGGGAACTCGGGAGATGCTGCTTGCTCCATGCTGGGGGCCAAGTAGCAGAGGGTCTCTGAGCTAAACATCCCCCAGTCAACACCAGGCAGCTCATCAGCCCATAAAAAGGGGTTTTTTTCTGAGGGTCTTCAGCTGAGGAGCCGACCTGGAGCCCCAGGTGCTGCCAGGATGTGGGTGATGAAGGTGGAAAAGCCGCTTCTGTTTGTATGAACCCATCTTGTCCCCACCACAGGGTAACCCAGGCCCTCCTGGTCCTCCTGGCTCTGCTGGCAAAGATGGTCCCAAGGGTGCTCGTGGTGATGCCGGTCCCCCGGGCCGTGCCGGTGACCCCGGTCTCCAAGGCCCCGCTGGCCCCGCTGGCGAGAAGGGCGAACCTGGCGAGGACGGCCCCCCGGTATGGCTTTTGGGGGACACCTCCTTCCACTCTCATTCGGTGCCGTCCCACCACCCTGCCAGGTCTGATCCCCACTTCTGCCTCCCCACAGGGTGCTGATGGTCCCCCCGGTCCCCAAGGTTTGGCAGGACAACGTGGTATTGTCGGTCTTCCCGGACAGCGTGGTGAGAGAGGATTCCCTGGGCTGCCAGGGCCATCGGTGAGTTGTCACTGTGCGGGCTCAGCACCTTCCACCCCCCGCAGACCCCCCAGACCAAACCGCTCCTGGCAGCGCCATCATCCCTGCTGAGATGTTGGAACAGCCAAGCTTGGTTTTTCCAAGCTCAGCACCATGAATTTGGGTGCTTTGTGGCTGGGGGGGGTCTTTGGGGGGGGCCACAAACCC
>NW_010307732.1:9257-11654 GCF_000700745.2 Antrostomus carolinensis | reverse complement strand
AGGTCGAGCACCCCAAGGACCCCAATCCTGGGTGTGATTTGGGGTTTTGCAAAGTTACTGAGAACTGCTGGTGCCAGAGGCATCAGGGCTGGACAATAACCGACCATTATTTGGGTGGAAGGGTCTGGCAGCCTTAAAATGAGGCGATTGCCGGGCGAAGGGCTGCGCTGGCGTCTCTCCTGCTCACGGGTGCAGTTTCACGGCTATTTTTTTGTTTTGTTTTTTTTCCCTTTATTTAGGGTGAACCTGGGAAACAAGGAGCACCCGGCTCTGCAGGTGACCGTGGACCTCCTGGCCCTGTGGGTCCCCCCGGTTTGACGGGTCCTGCTGGTGAACCTGGGCGTGAGGTAAGCAACACCATGGTGGGTGGGAAAAAGGGGGAAGCAGGATGGTGCCTCTGTCTGTGCCGGGTTCAGGATCATCCCGGTGTCATCCCAACAGCAGCACCAGACATCCCTGATCCTGCAACTGGAGAGCTCTGTGCCATAACTCAGCTCCTGGCAATCGCCAGCTCCTTTTCGCTGGTGTTTTTTGCTTCAGAAGAGGAGTTTGGTCATGTTCTGCTCCATCCCAGAGTCAAGACTTAATTTCTCCTCTTCTTCTCCCAGGGTAACCCCGGTGCTGATGGACCCCCCGGCAGAGACGGCGCAGCCGGTGTCAAGGTGAGCATGCCCACGTGCTTCCCCCGGCGCTCACTACACGCGCGTCATCTCATCCTGGCCAAAAATCCCGTGGATTTGACCATCCCCTTGTCTTGGCACAGGGTGATCGTGGTGAAACTGGCCCTGTGGGTGCCCCCGGTGCTCCCGGTGCCCCTGGTGCTCCCGGCCCCGTTGGTCCCACTGGCAAACAAGGAGATAGAGGCGAGACGGTGAGTGCTGGCATGTTGATGAAGGAAACGGCTCGTTGGGTTTGAGGTCTTGTTAGGGAAGATGGGAACCACCCTGAGCACAGATAGATGAAGAAATTTCAGGAGCAATTAGTGACTCGGTGTAATTGGGAAAGCCAGGCGGGTGCTGTTAGCAGTTGTCATTAATTCAGCCGTGTCCCGAGTGCCATTAGCAGCTCCAAGTGTCTTCCTGGGGATTCATGAGCACCAAGAGCCCAGTCTGGGCTCTGCCTACGCACAAGCACTGCCCAGGGAGCTGTGAGTGCTGGGAGGTTTCACCAGGAGAAATCTGCCAGGCTATTTATTTCCGAGGATCATGACTCGGCGCGGATGCTCCAGCTGAGAATATTTAAAGATGCCATTTGGCACTGGTAGCTGCTGGTTCCAGTTCGGACACCCCCAAAGGCAGGGCAGCCCCTGGCACCCTGTGATCCTGAACTATTTTGACTCCCCTCTTTTCTCTCCCCAGGGTGCACAAGGTCCCATGGGTCCCTCTGGTCCTGCTGGTGCTCGAGGCATGCCGGTGAGTGATGCCGGGCTTGTTGGGGTGTCCCACATGCAATGCATGGAGTCCTGGGGTGTGTTGGGTGGAGGTCTGCCACCCTGAGCCTGACATGTCCCCTTCTCCTCTTCCAGGGTCCCCAAGGGCCTCGTGGTGACAAGGGTGAGACAGGAGAGGCTGGAGAGAGAGGGCTGAAGGGCCACCGCGGCTTCACCGGGCTGCAGGGTCTTCCCGGACCACCCGTAAGTCTTGTTTTTGGGATCCATATCTCACCACGGAGCTGGATGCAGCTCCTTTGGGGTGGCTGCTGCCATGGAGGAAGGCCTGAGCCTGTGCAGAGGCTTTGCTAGGGCTGAACATCCCTTGATGGGATGGACATGGAGATGTAACCGTCCACTCTCGCTTCCTCCTCAGGGTCCTTCTGGAGATCAAGGTGCTGCTGGTCCTGCTGGTCCCTCTGGTCCCAGGGTAAGTCCTGCCCATGGCCTTTGAGGAGATGTGAGGAAGAGGAGGCACCTCTGTCCTCGTCGCCTGCTTGGCTCACTGAGAGCAGGAGCTAACAGCTCCCCAGCACCTTCCCTGCCCTGAGGTCTTGCAATGACCTGACCCTGGTTTTGGGGCTCTCTCCTAGGGTCCCCCCGGCCCTGTTGGCCCCTCTGGCAAAGATGGCTCCAACGGCATGCCCGGCCCCATCGGTCCCCCCGGCCCCCGCGGACGAAGCGGCGAACCAGGTCCTGCGGTGAGTAAAAATGCTGGTGTAGCAGCAAAAGGGGGGGGTCCAGCTCGCAGAGCAGCCCATCATGATTGCATCTTCTTCCTCCCATAGGGTCCTCCTGGAAACCCAGGTCCCCCTGGTCCTCCTGGCCCCCCAGGCACCGGCATCGACATGTCAGCTTTCGCTGGTCTGGGTCAGACGGAGAAGGGTCCCGACCCCATCCGCTACATGCGGGCAGACGACGCCGGCAGCCCGCGGCAGCCCGACGGCGAGGGGGGAGCCCCGCCCAAC
>NW_010307732.1:396-9141 GCF_000700745.2 Antrostomus carolinensis | reverse complement strand
CCGAGTGTAAGAGCGGTAAGAGCCCCCATCCCTGCTTCCTCTCCTCCTGTCCCTCTCCCCCAGCCCAAAGAGGACAGCAAGGTCCACAACACTTTTTGTTTTGAGCTCCAAAACCTTATGTTCACACACTGTTTGTCCTCCTTGCTGCAGGAGACTACTGGATTGACCCGAACCAGGGCTGCACCTTGGACGCCATCAAAGTTTTCTGCAACATGGAGACAGGCGAGACCTGTGTCTACCCCAACCCCAGCAGCATCCCCAAGAAGAACTGGTGGACCAGCAAGACCAAAGACAAGAAGCACGTCTGGTTCGCAGAGACCATTAACGGCGGTTTCCACGTAAGTGTTCCCCCTGGGCTGGTGCTGCTCACCAGGAGAGGGAAGGGAGGTTGAGCAGAGGAAGGTGTTGGGCATCTAGTTGGAGGGCTGGGATGTTCTTCCTTGGGGTTGTGTTGATGGACGTTATACAAGGGACTCGTTGTTCTAGAGGATGGTGTTGAAAGCTTAAACTTGGGTCAGTTGGACTTTGATTTTTGCAGCCATCTGGCAATAGAAAGTAAGGAAGTCTCCTCAAAAGGTGGTGAAAATAGGGTTGCTGTGACACCCGCAGGCTTTAATGTCTCGCCTCTTCCCTCCAGTTTAGCTACGGTGATGAAGATCTGGCTCCCAACACAGCCAACATCCAGATGACCTTCCTCCGCCTCCTGTCCACCGAAGGCTCCCAGAATGTCACTTACCACTGCAAGAACAGCATCGCCTACATGGACGAGGAGACGGGCAACCTGAAGAAAGCCATCCTCATCCAGGGTTCTAACGACGTGGAGATCAGAGCTGAGGGCAACAGCAGGTTCACATACAGCGTCTTAGAGGATGGTTGCACGGTAAGTCCACTGGCACCTGCGAGAGAAAGATGTAGGTGATGAGTTGGGGTTCATCCAGTGATATTGGTGTTGGCTTGGAGGGCTCAAGAGCATCTAAGAACATCCTTCCTCCTTGTTTTCTCCCCAGAAACACACTGGCAAATGGGGCAAGACAGTCATCGAGTACCGATCACAGAAGACCTCGCGCCTGCCCATTGTAGATATTGCACCTATGGACATTGGTGGAGCCGATCAGGAGTTTGGCGTGGATATTGGCCCAGTCTGCTTCTTGTAAAAAGAATTGTTTTATTTGTGTGTTTGTTTGTTTGTTGTTTGTTGGTTTGTTTTGGTTTTTTTAAATCCAGCCCAATACCATAAAAGAAAACTCAAAAAATCCCCCCAAACTCATCCCAAGGACCTGAGTACTTTTCCAATCGCTCGTACGACTTCTGCACTGAATGGCTGCAACAACCCCTCGATTGATGCCCTTCCATCGAGGATCACCGCCTCTTTCCAACGCCGTCCGCGGAGGCAGGCTGCGAAATGACAAAAAAAAACCAACCCCATGGTTTTATTTATTTATTCTCTTCCTGTAAGACCTATTTTTTAGGTCAGGTGGAGGTGGAAATCTAACCGGCAGGTACGATGGCCCTTCCCTGCAAAAGGGATCTCACAAATCCAGGTATTGCGAATCCCCTCCCATCCCCATCCCTCCCTGTGTATCACCAGCAGGAGTGCTAATGTATAATACGACAAAAGAAAAAATCATGGTGCTATTCTTGTAAAACAAGTCTGTATTTTTTAACATCAGTTGATATTAAAAAAAAAAAAAACTTTTGGTGGAAAGTACAAGGCGATCTGGGTTTTGTTTTTGTCGGTTTGTTGCGGCTTAACTCCTTTCTCCTCATTTCTCAGCCATGATAAAGGAGGGTTTTGGGTCAAATCTTCAAGTTTTTTGGGTTGAGGCTACCTCACACTAAAGTGAAAAAATCCAAAACCAAATAAACCCCCCCAAAAAAACAAAAAAAGGAAGGGGAAAACCATTTTAAGTGAAAAATCTTGAAACACCAGGAGCCAACACAACAGCATGAGGTTTTTGTTAAGGGATCTCTTGTCTCATTGCACCCCAAAACAGAACTGGGGTGAGTCAAAGGAAACCAGTAAAACCAGTGGGGAGGGGGTCACTGAGACCAACCCTCATGGCCATGGTCAGGGGTGGCCTCTAACCCTCCTCCTCATGGAAATTATCCAATTTTGTACATGTAAAAATTGAATTTCAGGGCATATTTTACCATACCGAAGGCAGTAGAGTTTGCAGCCATCGTGTGCTGATCTTGTAAAGCAGCTGCACCTTTACACTTCTATAAAAAAATGATATATGTAAAGTCTTCTCATACTCACTAATTAGGAAAAAAGCCTCAGTAGCTGAATTTTTTTATTATTTTTTTTTACGATCTTAAAGAAAATTGGCCACTGACCCCACAAGAGTTACAAACATGCTCCGGTTTTCTATGCAGGATGCAACAGGAAGCTGTTGACTGGGGGTTTTTGGAGTTTCATGACAGTGCTTGTGTTCGAACCTCAGCTTTTTCCATCCACTGACAGCACAGGCACTGCAGTTTTTCATTAAGAGAAACTATGACTTTAAAAGGATTTTAAAAAACCGTTTTTAAAAAATGCTACTTGGGGGCCCTGATCTCAATTTTAAGCCCTCACAGCTGGCACTGCAGCAGCAACCGCTCCTGCTAAAAGCACCTGAAGCAGCTTTCACAGGGCTGGGATCTTTAAAAAACATTGGCAGAAGAAATTCATTAAAAAAGACTGAAGGATTAGGAAGGATTTTCAAACTAAAATGCCCTTTAAAAGGCCAAGTGCCTTTGCCACATGACCCACAGGTCACCCCTAATTATTAGTGCTCTGGCTCACCGCTGTCAGCTGTCACACAACTAATTTGGGGCAAAGCTGTTCTGTTCAGCCAAGCAGCAGGTTGAGGGTTCCTGCTCTGGGGATCCCATAAGCACCCCAAAAACCACCTAGTTAAAAGCAAACCCAGCCATGAGGAGCAGGATGGGATAGGTTATGTCAGCTAAAGACAATGACACAAGTGGGAAAGATGATGTTGGGGATCAGGAGGCTGTGGCACCCCAAAAAGAGAAGCCAAATGAGCCAGGACTGAGCCCCACCTGACTACAGCGACTGAGGAAACTCAGGAAATGAGATGGATAAAAAGCAAAGTTGGTGATTTCCTCATCTTCCTTAAAAAAAATAAAAGTTGATCTCATCATAAATCGGGGGGTTTACAAAAGTCATGTGAGAAGCTCGTGACCAAGATCACCAGGGACTGCGCAGCGTGACAGTCACTGAAGTTGGGTGGTTGACTCCGGTGCTGCTCCCCAGTTGAGTCTCTTTGCCCCCATTCCCCAAAAACCATCAGCAAGAGAATTGGTATTTCTGGGTAAAAGATGATGTGATAGCAGTCAGAATACAGAGCACTAACTCTAGGACAAAGTTTGGTTTCCACAGAAGGAGAAAGCCACAAAGGACACTGCACAGTAACATCCAGTTTGGCTTTAGTCAGTAGAATTCAGTTCTAGAAACCCCACGAGGCAGAAATGCCACTTCTTAAAAAAAAAAAAAAAAAAAGCAGCAAGGTGCGATTTTATTTCATGTTCACAGAAAATATCCTTCATTGAAAACCACCACGATCCATTTTCCTCGCAGCCTTTACCAGTGCTTTGTTTCCATGCGCACACACACACACACACCTGAGCATCCAACAGGCAGTGAGGAAACAGGGGCAGCTGTAGTGATCAAGTTCCAGAGAAACTACAAAGGGCAGAAGCAGAATTCAATCCTCCAAGCTGTGAACAGCACAAGTCTGCAGCGAGAACGGTGACAGGTCAAGCGCTCCCAGGTACTTGCTTTAAGAACAGAGCTGATACCATTCGTGGGGAGCTGGCGGCTGCTGGGAGGTAAGCCTTCGAAACGCCAAACTCCCACAAAAATCACACTCATTTTCAACAGGCACAAGTACAACACTGAGCTATGAATTCCCTGATTTCAAACCCCAAAGACCCTGCAGCTGCCAAACGGGGTGAGATGAAGGTTTAGAGCCACACAGGGAGGAGGAGGAAGATCTTCGTTAAGACCAGGGTGGTTTGGTTACTGGTTTGCTGTAGGTGGCCTCAGTTGCCAGCAAACAAAATCTGCACAACAGAGAAAGTGTATTTTGAAAGGTTTTAATTGCTTTACCTCCTTCTAGTGGAAATTAGAGGTGGAAGCCTGATCTGTGCATCCCTCATGAGAGCTATCCCTTTTTATCAAGCCTGGCTTTGAAACAAGCCAGTGACACGCTGCCACTGAAGAAAAGTAGAATAAATTAATTGCACAGAACTTCTTAGTTTACCCTGAAAGGGCCCGACACAGTGCTAAGCTTCAAAATACCTGCAAAAGTCTAAATCTTTGGGATCTGCATGACCTCAAAGCATGAAGCTTGAGAGTCCAGTTTCCCTACCAAAAACTAGATCTTCAGAACCAAAGAGGAAAGCAGGTTAAGCAGGACCTGGACTTTGGGAAGGGACCTGCGTGCTTGCACATGAACAACACCTCAGGTGGGTTTCATGGACAAAAGCTGCACATGGAAGAGCACAAAAGGGACCCAGAGCTTTCAAACATCTCCCACCACAGTCACTCGTGATCTTCTGTTTCCATTTGAAAGCTCCTGATCCCTTCTAAAAATCCATCTGCACAACCATCCGCTGGTGGAAAGCATCAGCTGCGCCCTCAGGAATTGCTCTTGGCTTTGGCTGTCAAGGACGAGGGCAGAGAGTCCTGGGCAGCGGTGGAGTTGGTGCTGCAATCCACATAGTGGTAGGTTTCCAAAGCGCTCTGCGTCATGTGGCCGATGTATGAGAGCTTCACTGATGTCCTGGGAGGGGGGAAAGAACAGTTTAGTGGGGACAGGACCAGCAACCCTTCTATCAAAATAAAAAACCCAGCAGGTTTTACACTCATCACAACTCCTCTTCCCCCTCAAAAGCTGCAGTTCCTCTCAGATTTTTGCTCAAGATCACTCACTGCAGCAGACAGGGAAACGCAGAGCTGGTGAGGACAAGCCCTGGAGTGCACCACCCCTCACATGAAAGCTCAGCACAGAGCAATCTGATGTCTTCTCCTCTCTATCTTACGTTTCACCCAACTGTGTCAACTGGCCTGGATTAAAAGCTGACACAGTGAACCAGGCTGGGGTTGGTTGCCAAGAAGGATTTTCTACCCTAGATTTGCTGTGGCAGCAATTCCCTTTTGAGTCAGGAGCTGAGCAGAGAACCACCTACCTCATGAAGATCACGATGTTATGTACCTTCACCTTGGGGAACGTGCAAAAGAAACTGGAAGAGACCAAAATAAAGAAATAGTTCATCTCAGGCTAAGCAGGGTTGCAGACATTTGCGTTTGTCGGTATTTTCTGATGGTATTTTCCCTTTGGTGACAACTCAACTCGAGACACGGTCCAAAAGCCACGTCACAACATCCCGACAAAGTGGCCTTTCAAGTCATTTCTAGCAAACAGTTACTTTCCAGGAAGTTAGCAGAAAACAAGTCATTTCAAGAGCAAATTCTAATTAGAGCCGCTTAAACCCACCCTTTTCCCCAGCTTTGTACAAAGAACAGTAAATCCTTACTACACGTAGGAGAAGGGCCCACCCAGCTCGGCCTTCACAGTGAAATTCACCTGGAAAAGAGAAAAGAAATTCACATGCAGCTTGAGTACTAAATTAAATCCATCGCTTTCGGAATCTTTCCTACGTATCTTTTAGCCGTGTGCATAAGGCACAGGCTACTGTTGCCATGAGACTAGTTTGCCAAGGAAAGCTTTAAGGTACAAGTAGACTGTGATATCCTGTCATTGTTTAACATCTTTATCCATGATCTGGACAAGAGGATCGAGTGCACCCTCAGTCAGTTTGCAGAGGACGCCCGGCTGGGTGGGAGAGTTGATCTGCTGGAGGGTCGGGAGGCTCTGCAGAGGGATCTGGCCAGGCTGGATCCATGGGCCGAGATGAATTGTATGATGTTTAACAAGAAAGTCCTGCTTTTGGGTCACAACAACCTCACACAGCGCAACAGACTCAGGGAAGAGTGGCTGGAAAACTGCCCAGCAGAAAAGGGCCTGAGGGTGCTGGTCAACAGCAGCTGAACATGAGCCAGCAGTGAGCCCAGGTGGCCAAGAAGGCCAAGGGCATCCTGGCCTGTACCAGGAACAGTGTGGCTAGCAGGACGAGGGCAGTGATTGTCCCCTTGTGCTTAGCACTGATGAGGCTGCACCTCAAGTGCTGGGTTCAGTTTTGGGCCCCTGACTCCAAGAAGGACATGGAGGTGCTGGAGTGTGTCCAGAGAAGGGCAACGGAGCTGGGGAAGGGTCTGGAGCACAAGTGTGCTGAGTTCCCTTGTGGCTGAGGGAACTGGGGGTGTTGAGCCTGGAGAAAAGGAGGCTGAGGGGAGACCTTCTGGCTCTGTCCAACTCCCTGAAAGGAGGGTGTAGAGAGGTGGATGTTGGTCTCTTCTCTCAAGTAACGAGCAATAGGACAAGAGGAAACGGCCTCAAGTTGCTCCAGAGGAGGTTTAGATTGGATCTGAGGAACAATATATTTACTAACAGTGGTCAGGCATTGGAACAGGCTGCCCAGGGCAGTGGTAGAGTCCCCATCCCTGGAGGTGTTCAAAAAGTGCATAGACCTGGCACTTCGGGACATGGTTTAGTGGGCATGGTGGTTTGCGTTTGACAGTTGGACTTGATGATCTCAGAGGTCTTTTCCAACCTTAATGATTCTATGATCATCGAGTTAATTCACAGTGGTGCAGAGGTTACACTTGATCTGGTGATTCTTATATTACGTAAATGCAACAAAAGACAATTACCAGTTTGTCACTCAGTGGCTGGATGCTGGAGACATTGGTGATCTGCTGGGTTCCCACCACTGTGTTCATATACTGCACCTGACTTGTCAGGCTGGTCACAGTCACCGAGTAGAAGTTGGAGTTCTTGATCCGTAAGGTGGCCTGGATGGAGAGAGCGAGATGATGTGAGTAGCAGCGACCTCCCTGGCAGCTCAGCAAAGAATTTATTCCCTCAGGAACATGAACACACAAAAACTTTACCGTGATGGCAAGAATGACAACAGAGTTCTTCTTGTCAAACCAAACCCGAACCACTTTAATACCATCATCATCCACCAGCACAGAGTGTGGGAACAAGAAGAAAACCACCAGTCCCGATACCAGCAGGCAGAGCAGCACCGACAGCAGGACATAGAGCTTCCTGGAAGAGGCAGGGAAGGGGTCACTTCTGTTGCCCTAACACCACGCCCGCAAGAGATCTTGTATCTGAAACCCAACCAAGCCAGCAAGCACCACGTATTTGTTCTTCCCTGGAAGAGACGCACAAGTGCTGCTCTAACACTTTCGGTATCTGAAATTGCTCAAACCAGTCGCCCTTTAAACAGTTTATTTTTTAGTAATGAGTAACCAAAGAATCATTTTTGCTCCCATAGTGTTTTCACAAGCTGGTATTTTTGCTGTTGGTACGGCAGTGTCTTTCGAAAAACCTCAGTAAAGGGTGTGGGGACGAAGGGTGTGAGTAGGATCATTGTTTCCACATAGGACCATTGTTTCCATGCTCACCTCGTGGTGGGATTTCAAAAGGAAGTATTTAAAGTCACACTTTAAATTGTATTTGTTGGCATACTTGGATGAAAACAAACCACTGGAAGGAGGAGAGGCTGCAGATCGGGCAAAGTGTTTAATTGTGGCAGTAAAAGACCTAAGAGCCCTGTTTGCTCTTTGTAAAGATGTAATTACTCTGTTCTGTTTGTGGAGATGTAATTACACACTGGTCTGGTTTTAACTGGGACAGAGCTGGGTTTCCTTTTTAGTAGCTAGAATAGTGCTGCGTTTTGTTTTCAGCCTGGGATTTGTTATGAGAGAAACACTGATAACATCCCAGTGTTTTCATTTTTGTTGCTGGAAGTGAAGGACTTCATGCTTTGTTAGTTTACAAGCGTGAGGTCTAAGAGGGCGAGGAATATTTAATTTAATAAGCTAAACTGGTGTTTGGCTCTACCAAGGGGCTGTTCCATCTCCTGTCCCCCATGGGCAGGAGATCCATGAGGGGCTCTTCCTCTCTTGCTCTCTCTGGCTTTGGCTCGGGCTCTGGCTCTCCCGGGATTGCGGTTTCAGTTCAGGATTGTCGCTGCTCTGGGATCATTATCTGGGACTGGGCCGGGCTGGGTCGGCGGGTGGTGAGCAATGGCACTGGGTGTCACTCATTTGACTATTTTGTTAGTGTTATTATCACTACTATTTTAATATTAGTATTACTTTAAGTTTTCTTTTATTTCTATTATTAAATTGTTCTTATCTCAACCTATGAGTTTCCTTACCCTTGCCCCCCAATCCTCTCCCCTGTCCCATGGGGGTGGGGGGAGTGGGTGAATGGCTGTGCTGGCTGCCAGCCCAGTGCTGCCCAGTGAAACCAGCACACACACTTACGTTCTCTGTGGACGAAGCCGTTGATCACTGTAGGGTATCAGAGCCACCAGCTCATTTACCTGCTCTGGAAGGCAAAAAGGAACAGGTTCACCGATTCCATACACGTGCAAAGTCACTCCTGTCAATAAGCAACGTTTTCTTTTTGTATTTAAGCTCAGGAGGAATCGTCACCTGTGGGAATGCAGCCAGTGCCTTGGCAAGTGGGACAGGTGATGCTGTCCTGACCCGTGAATTCAACATATGGAAACTTGGCAATGTCTTCCACACGGTCTCGGCTATCAAGTAAGTCGTCATCATCATCCTCAGCCTTCTTCCTCTGCCTGGGGGCAGCGTTATTA
>NW_010307732.1:0-377 GCF_000700745.2 Antrostomus carolinensis | reverse complement strand
CCCACCGCAGCCGCTGTAGAAAAGCCACAGAACCTGCGGCAGAGACAGCAAGAGATGGCTGTTAAATGGATTTTTTAACTGGTTTCTGGTCAACAAGAAAATCCAACTCAGAACTAGGGGCATGAAGGGAACACCCTCCCCCCCCAGAGACCCATCCCCAACACCCCTTAGAGAAACACCCACACACAGAGACACCTTCTCGGGGGGTCCAATACCCACCAGAGAGCCTCACCCCTCCCAGCACCCTACAAAGAGAGACACCCCACAACCAAAAAAAAGAGACACCTCAATGGATGCTCATTTCCAGATATCTCCTCAAAACAGAGACACCCCCCCAAAACCCAACAACACCCTCACAGACAGAGTGACACCCCTCA
>NW_010307731.1:0-632 GCF_000700745.2 Antrostomus carolinensis | reverse complement strand
AAGGACACGAGTGGGGCACCCACGGGACAGGGGACACTCGTGGGGACACATGTGGGGCACCCACGGGACACCCAGGGGACAGGGGACACCCGTGGGACACCCTGAAAAGACACCTGTGGGGACACCTGGAAACAGGGGACACGCGTGGGACACCCCAAAGGACACGAGTGGGACACCCAGGGGACAGGGGACACCCGTGGGGACACGTGTGGGTCACACACGGGGCAGGGGACACCCGTGGGATACCCCAAAGGACACCCAGGGGACACCCGTGGGGACACCAGGGGACACCCAAAAGGACACGAGTGGGACACACATGGGGACACCAGGGAAAAGGGGACACCCGTGGGGCACCCACAAAGGACACCCAGGGGGTGGGGGACCCCCGTGGGGCACCCACAAAGGACACCCGTGGGGCACCCAAGGGACAGGGGACACCCGTGGGACAACCCCAAAGGACACGAGTGGGGGCACCCAGGGGACATGAGGGGACATGAGGGGACAGGGGACACCCGTGGGACACTCGTGGGGACAGCAGGGGATGGGGGACACCAGTGGGACACCTCAAAGGTCACGAGTGGGGGGGCTCTGGGTGCCATAGGGGTGCCCTGGGGGGGTGTGGGTGTATTTGG
>NW_010307730.1:0-1804 GCF_000700745.2 Antrostomus carolinensis | reverse complement strand
GGACACCCTCTGGGGACAATCCCCACCCCCCCGCACACACACACCCCGGGCTGGGCTTCCCTGGGGACACGGGGACACCCCCGAGGACACCCCTAGGTCATGGGGACACTCCTGGGGACACCCCAGGGGCACCTCAGGTCACGGGGACACCCCTGGGGACACCCCTCCCAGGGTCAGGATTCACCATGGTGATGGGGACACCCCTGGAGACAGCCCTGGGACATGGGGACACCCCTGGGGACACCCTGGGAAAAACCTGGGGACATGGGGACACCCCTGGGGACACCCCACCCAGGATGAGGATTCACCATGGTGATGGGGACACCCCAGGGACACCCCAGGGACATCCCTGGGTCATGGGGACACCCCCGGGGACACCCTTCCCAGGGTCAGGATTCACCATGGTGATGGGGACACCCCAGGGACATCATGGGGACACCCCTGGAGACACCCTGGGACATGGGGACACTCCTGGGGACACCCAGGGACACCTCTGGGGACATCCTGGGTCATGGGGACACTCCTGGGGACACCCCCAGGGACACTCCCCCCAGGCCAGGCTTCACCGGGGTCACGCTGCCACCCCCAGGGGGGCACCCCGGGGACACCCCCCGAGGAACCCACTGCCACCCTCGGGGACACCCTCTGGGGACAATCCCCACCCCCCTCCTGCCCTGGGACTGGGCTTCCCTGGGGACATGGGGACACTATAGGGTCACCCTGGGGACACCCCAGGTCATGAGGACACCTCTGGGGACACCCTTGGACATGGGGACACTCCTGGGACACCCCAGGTAGATGGAGACACCCCTTGGGACATCCCAGGGACACCCTGGGTCATTGGGGACACCCCTGGGGACACCCTGCCACCCCCAGGGACACCTAAGGGACATGGCAGGGACACCCTCATGTCCTCTGTGTCCCCATGTTCTCCATGTCCATCTATTGCCCCCAAGTCCTTCCGTGTCCCCCTGTCCCTCAGTGTCCCCATGTCACCCATGGTCCCCTGTGTCCCCCTGTCCCTCACTGTCCCCATGTCATCCTTGTTCCCCTGTGTCCCTCATGTCCCTCGTCTCTTTGTGTCCCCATGTCCTTCTGTGTCCCCATGTCCCTGTGTCCTTCATGTCCCTGTCTCTACGTCATCCATGTTCTTCTATGTCCCTCTTTGTCCCTTGTGTCCTTCCACGTCCCCATGTCCCTTGGTGTCCCCATGTCCTCCATGTCCCCAGATCATCCATGTTCCCTTACGTCCCTCATGTCTCTTTAGTCTCTTTGTGTCCCCATGTCCTTCATGTCCCTCTGTGTCCCCATGTCCCTCAGTGTCCCCAGATCATCCATGTTCCCTTACGTCCCTCATGTCTCTTTAGTCTCTTTGTGTCCCCATGTCCTTCATGTCCCTCTGTGTCCCCATGTCATCCATGTTCCCCCATGTCCCTCTATGTTCCTCATGTTCTTCTGTGTCCCCATGTCCCTCTGTGTCCCCACGTCCCCTGGTGTCCCCAGATCATCCATGTTTCCCCATGTTCCTCTATGTCCCTCATGTCCCTCTGTGTCCCCATGTCCCTCTGTGTCCCCATGTCCCTTGGTGTCCCCATGTCCTCCATGTCCCCAGATCATCCATGTTCCCCTACGTTCCTCATGTCCCTCTGTGTTGCCATGTCCTCCATGTTCCCCTGTGTCCCTCTATGTTCCTCATGTCCTTCTGTGTCCCCATGTCCTCCATGTCCCTCTGTGTCCCCATGTCCTCCATGTTCCCCGATGTCCCTCTATGTCCCTCATGTTCTTCTGTGTCCCCATGTCCCTC
>NW_010307729.1:3567-3894 GCF_000700745.2 Antrostomus carolinensis | reverse complement strand
AGTACCTTGCATTTGGCCTTGTTGAACTTCACCAAGTTAGCACCGGCCCACCTCTCAAGCCTGTCAAGGTCCCTCTGGATGGCATCCCTTCCCTTCAGCGTGTCGACCGCACCACCCAGCTTGGTGTCGTCAGCAAACTTGCTGAGGGTGCACTCAATCCCACTGTCCATTTCACTTCCAAAGATGTTTAAGAGCACCGGTCCCAACACCAACCCTTGAGGGACACCACTCGTCACTGGCCTCCACTCGGACTTTGAGCTGTTGACCACAACTCTTTGAGTGCGGCCATCCAGCCAGTTCCTTATCCACCGAGTGGTCCAGCCATCA
>NW_010307729.1:2750-3047 GCF_000700745.2 Antrostomus carolinensis | reverse complement strand
ACCCATCCTCTGCTTTCTAGGACTTGGGCAGTGTGGCATGAGCCCTTGCTGGTGAAGACTGAGGCAAAGAAGTCATTGAGCACCTCAGCCTTCTCAACGTCCTGGGTGATCAGATCTCCTGTTGCCTTCCGGAGAGGGCCCATGTTTTCCCTTTTTTTCCTTTTCTACCCAACATACCTGTAGAATATGATGAACAAGGCAGAGAGAGAGCTGCAAGGTGGTCAGGACTGAGAGGATGACTGCGAGCTCACTGGAGGAGAAATCTCTGCAGCCCTTGACACGGTGAGTCTCTGGGTG
>NW_010307729.1:2386-2724 GCF_000700745.2 Antrostomus carolinensis | reverse complement strand
GAGGCATCTCCTCAAGCTGGCACAGCCCACAGCTTAGGGGCTCTGTAAGGGTGGGGGCTCTTGTAGGCAATTAGGAATGGTGTGAAAGCGGGTGTGCAGGAGGCACTGAAATTGAAAATTTGTTTCTCTTAGAGGTGAACAGACCATGGAGTATCAGAAATCAGTACAGCCTGGCTTACAGACAGCATCACTGTGGCTTTTGCAGGCTCCTCAGGGTTGGTCTGATGGTGCCATCAGAGCCTGCCCAGCCAGAGCTGCCCCTGGGCAGTGCCCTGGGGCTGGCAGGGGGCTGCAGGGCAGAGCTGAGCACACAGTGGGTGGGATGGGCTCTGGGAGCA
>NW_010307729.1:0-2328 GCF_000700745.2 Antrostomus carolinensis | reverse complement strand
CATGGGCAAGGGCTGGGGAAGACTTGCTGAGGGAGCAATCAGTCCCAACATCCATATCACTGACAAGGATGTTGAAGAGCACCGTTTTATAGCATCCCATTGCTATCAACATTCTCTTCAAGAGAGGACAAGTAAGATCAGTGTTGGGAGTACTTTAGAGGCCAAAGAAAGATATAGAAAGTGGGGCATAGTGTACAGGAATTATGTAATTTTACCTTTCTTCACTCTGCGTTTTAATGATAAAAAATGTTGTGGGTTTTTTGTTTTTTTTTCTCTACATATAACTACAAATACAAATGGTCCCCAAGTACAAAACAAGAACAACTACCTCTAACTGAAATTATTTAACTCCTATTCCAAGAAAAAAAAAAAAAAACAAAAAACAAAAAAACAACAAAACAACAAAATCACAACAGAATGGTTTATGGAAAGCATCTTTGAAGTGGCAGTTTCATAAAATCCCTTGTATTCACTTTGGTTTATTTTTTGCTATGCCAGCCACTTATTGTTTCTAAATCAAATTTATCAACTTCCTTTTCAACTAAAGTAAATGCTAAGGAGCTGATATGCTCTTTGCTCCATAAACTTAATTTTTGTTTGAGGGTAACTCCGCATGCACATATTCCAAGACATACACACAGTTTCCCAGCTCCCATGCATTGCCAATGACCTCCTTCACTTTGCCAACAGCATCAGAAAGAGGTGAGAAAGCCAGCGTGAGAAGCGGGAGGTATTTCTAGTCATGCAGGGGGCCCATATGTATCAGCTTCATTTTGAGAGACCAGCTTCAAATCCCATACATCTTTTTTGTTACTATTACTTTTTAAATTTTTATTTATTTGTTTACTATTGTTTCCATTTCCTTTATAGGCAATAATTTATATTAGAAAAGGAACAAGGATGGAGTTAGGAGCATTTCTAGAACCAGTATGAAGACCATCACACTATAGCTCAATAATAACTGTATGCTGAAGTAGAATGATCTCTAAATAAGTAGTTTCACTTGTTGGGGCAGAACACAAAGTCAGGAACTCCGATTATCATCCAAAATGAGAATATTACTTCCTGTGGATCTTAACAAGTTATTTAACTTCCGGGCTTCAGTTAACTGTCTTTAACACAGGAGGATATTATTATAGATGGGAGACCAAAAACGACAGAGTTGACAAAGATTTGTGTAGTACTCTAAGATGAAATTCAATTACTTTTTTTTTTTTTTTTCTTTCTTTCTTTCCAAAATCACTGTCAATGTTTTAAACAGAAAACATTATGTCATATGTCCACTGCAACAGCAACTAGTGTTTGGAATATCTGCCTGTTGTTGTGCCACCTATCTGTCTTTGGGGTCTGAGGAGCTGAAGTGCTTTGTCATAGGTCTTGGAAGAGCCACAGTATTTGTCACCAGGGTTTGGAAGGCCGCAGTAACTGTCGTGGGGATTTGAGGAGCTATAGTACTTGTTGCAGGGGATGTTCTCTGGGTCATATTTTTAAATACTTGCTCAAACCTTAAACAAGAACTGAAATTCGTTCAGAGCAATAGGAACAAGCTGGTTTGACCATCCCAAGGATATTAAAAATCCTCAAACGCTTTGGGAGTTGGCCCAGCAGAGAAGGGGAAATTGTGGGATGCAATCCCCTTCATAAACTGGCTCCTGAATGAGAAAAAGACAGACGTGTATTATTAGTAGTGTGCAGCAGGTGGCACCCGAGGTATGGAGATGGCTTCCCGATGTGTTGGAGATAAAGCTAAAAGTGTAACTTTTAATCGTTTCCAGAAGATGCCACCCGAGGACCAGAGATATCGGCTCAATAGATTGGCTCCTTGAGAAGAAAAACCAAACAGTGTCATTATGAATAAAATCGAGAAGATCGCAACCAAAGTACAAAGATGCTGGAATATATGGAATACAACTCCCAGATTATTCTCACAATCATTATTAAAGGAAGGGAGTTGGCGGGGTGTCCTTAGAACATCCCACAGTTTTTCTTCTCAGACACCTGGAAGATGAGAGCTCATCTCTAATTATCATCTAGGCTGCTCCTCCTTTGATTAGCAAGGCTGCTCATCCATTGGGACAATTGGTCTGTTTCCAATAGAATTTTTAAGACAAAACACTCAATTTGCTGTCTCTTACAGATGTCCACATGGTATGAGGGCAGTGGTGGTTGTGTCCCTGTGGTGTCACAAAGGCAGGAGATCAGAGGTGGCTGCGTCCATGTGATGTCACAGTGCCAGGAGGGCAAAGGTGACTGTGTCCCCGTGACATCACAATGGCAGGAGTATGTGTTTCACTGTGTGGCTGTGAGGTCAGAACTGCAGGAGACATT
>NW_010307728.1:0-6846 GCF_000700745.2 Antrostomus carolinensis | reverse complement strand
TCTTATCCCAGCACAATGAGACTTGTAGTGCCAGATCCAGTATAAACATAGATTTTTGGGTATCTTCTGTACCTGTCCCTAAATGAGACATCAGTCTTTTCTCTAGTCATAACCACAGTTTTCCTTTAAACACAAGTCTTTGTTTCAGTCTCCACAGACTGCAACAATTAACTTTTTTCAGTTGCTGACGAACTGTTATACTCCCTTACAATCATTACAGCACCCATCCTAGATTTATGTGAAGCATATTCAAACCAGAAATAAAACCATTTACCCAGGCCAGCTGTGGGAGCATCCTAATTCTGCAGGCATTATAAAACATGAAATGCTCAAAACTTTTCAGCACCTCTTGTACAGAATCCACATTTAACTCTTTCCTAGCCTCAATTGTAGCCCTTCCCTCAGCTATGCTTTGAGGGTCCATGAACTGCTTAACAGAACTTCTTGGCCCTGTACGCTCTGCTGAGTCTAGTAATAAACTCAATTTCTTCCTCTGATTCTTACATTTATTTCTATTCCAAAACCTCATTAAAATAGCAAATCCTCTAATGAAATCATCATACCTAAAGACTCAAAAGAAGTATTTTTTTTTCTAATAACATTTATTCTCATTCTGTCTCTGCAAAATACATCTTAAAAGACTTCAATCCCTGCTTTTCTTAGTACTACTCCATACCATAAAATTGGCCGCAGACTTTACCTTTTCCTTAGAACTATGATCCCTTCCCTTTCAGAAATAACCTTTATTTCTCACTCAGACCAAAATCAGGTATAATTCCCATCCTATGGACCTTGCAGGAAAGATAAATCCATTATCCCAGCTCTGTAGACCCTGTTATCACAATCCTGCTTCTTATTTTTAAACTTTCTAACAGTAGTCTCATCCATAGGAAGAAGTCTGTAAAGAATATCATCTAGGAGATTGTTCTGTGGCTAATCTAGCCTGCTAATATGGAGTTAAGACAAAGGAAAAGGTTGTGGCTATGGCAAAATGAAGAACTTGCTGCATTACATTGTCAAGGCGTGCTACTTGGCAAACTGGGCTGGACCTGGCAAGGTCTACTACTTCACAGTTAATTCCTAGGTTATTTTAGATCGAGAATAAACCTGAAAGTAAGATGTGAGTTTGGAATTGGTAGTACTATTGGGGAGAGGCAATTATAGAAATTTGTGGATATAGACATATTTTGGATGGTGCTTTTACCTCCCTTCCTCTTTTACCATGCCCTCCCCCCTCCCAATTTTAAGATTAAGTTTTAGAATAGTAGTGATTAATTTCTTAAAGTTATTGTTGGATATTGCTAGACATGCATAAACTGGATGAAGGCTGGGTCTAGAATAGCTGTTTTTCTCCCTTTTCTCCTTAGCCTGTACCGGATTCAAAGCACACACCTACCTTTAGCCAGAAACAAAAATAAGGTGTTTGCCCTGGTGGTTTCAACACTCAGCTCTGCATGGCTTAGAAGATGCCTGCAAGATCGATTCTTCAGCATCTATCCTGCCAGCATTAACTGCATCACCGTTTCTAATCTTCACTCTCAATTTGTGTCTATTAGTCATAACAGTGACAGAAAAACACATGACTCCCCCACTCCTGTTTGCATCAGCTTTTATTCCAATACCATGATCCTATATTCCAGTAGTGTATTACCAGCTATTTGGTCTCACTTTATAACACTTTATAATGTTATGAAAGTGGTGGGCATTATTATCTTACCTAAGGATTTTGGGAAGAATGAAATCTCCTGGCCACAATTAAGTGCCTAGGCTTCTGAAAAATGTGTGAGGTTCTTTTATCAGACACAGTAAAATCTTTTCCTGAGTTCTTAAAGGCCAGTAAAAGTAAAACTTGAACTGAGAGAGGTGGATGAGTTCAATGTAGTTGTTTCCAGTCTATAATTCCCATCTATTGAACGCTTGGGATCACTGATTTATTGAAAATTATAAGTTTAGTTTTAGTAAAGGTTCCACTTAGGCGCATAACAGATATAAACTCAAAATGAGATGGATGCTGTATGTCATACAGGTAAATGTTTTGCAGTTGTTTCTCTAGCTAATACAGATACCCTTTGGCAAAGTAAAGATGGGTTTGGTATGAATTTAAGGGTTCCATAAGGAGCAGGGTCAAGGGCCTGAACTGAAATTTAGCTCCTGAGCCAGCTGAGGCCTCCAACGCAGCTTATCACAGCTCTTTCACAAATCCTTTAATGGCAGTCTGATCCCAGGTTACACAGCAGCACTGTATCAGAGCTGGCCTTAACCAAGGGTGGTCATACACCTCAGAGAGGGGAAAAGACTGCAGGGACTGTTGGTATGCTCAGGGCCTTGATACCAAGGGTGGATGGGGAACACCTGTCCAACATCTTAGTAACAAACTCCTACTATGAGAGCTGAATTAATGCATGATAACAGGAAAGAGGCACTCAGGAAAGCAGATCAGCCTCTCAGCTCATTTCTCAGTTATGCTTGCAGTACTATTCCTAGTCAACATTGCTGCAGCCCATGCAAGAGACGAATCCCAGGTTAGCCTGTTGATACTTCAGCTGAGATAAAGACAACAAAATGTTCCAATATCCACAAAGATAATTGTGGCATCAGGTGTATCACAGTCAATACAGAGTCGGATCTCTGACACACTAGGTAACTAATATGGCTGAGCTATTCTATTCACTATCTAACTCTTCAATGGTGTTAACACCCATCTTCTGCTATTCCTTTACTGTATGCTGCTGGCTTTCTATATTCAGAAGTTGTGCAACCACCTGTGTAGAAGTATCCAAATGAATACATGTCCTTAATAGCAAAACATCTCTGAAAACTTTCCAGGCAGCTGCTTACCTTCCCCTCTTATCCTGAGGACTGAATGTCCACATCTGTTACTGTGCCTATGTCCTGAAAATCAGGAGCCAGTTGAAAGCGTCAAGGACTTGTTAAACATAATAGATCCAGGCCCTATATATTATAGTCATCCCTTCACAACATGTCACAGAATCCCATGAAGTTCAATTTGCTCTCTCTTAATGAAGTAAAATACAGTATTGGTTCATGGATACTCTCATAGCTCCTGAGAATGCTTTTCATATCACGTTCATATCAACTAACTAGTAGGATCTAGCTTTCAGTTTTAGTGAATGCATTTTGACCACATTTTGACTTGTGATCTTCCATTCCTGCAAGAATTGCTACATCAGGTCTGGGATTTCCTAATCTGCCTTCCACAAATTGGATTGTTTTAAAACCCAAAGGTATCTGGATCTCAGTAAACCACTCGAAAGCTCTAGCAACAGTTCTAGGTTCCTCTCGGGTTGATTTTATTGAGAGTCAGTCATTCCCTATGAGTTTCAACATCATTGTACTTACCCTATGTGTTGATTTTCTTTTTATCATGGTCGACTGATCAGAGCAACAGCTTTTAATCCTTTTCCTTAGTTCTGATCAATGTTGCTCCTGTAGCTGAAGCTCTTATTGTGCCATAAATTCTTGCAATTGCTTACAGGTTCTTCTTAAAGCTTCTATTGGGACTGCTGCTGCCACCTTTGTAACGGTGACTATAGGTTCATTTGCTGCAACTGTTGCTGGTGGTGTCATTCCACTGGACAACTCTTGATCACTGTTTCAACACAAAGCAAATGTAGCAATTCTACCTGGGAATCAACAACAACAAAGCCCTTCTTCCTTAAGAAAACAAAAAGATTTTTCAGTTATTATAGAACAATCAGGACACACAATGGCAGCCTCACTCTTTTAAAATCCACAAATGCGTAAATGGAATGCAAGCTCTCCTACTCCTTCCAGCCTGGACCTTAATTCACTGGGGTAGGAATTAACCTCCTGGGCTTATTGCAAGCACGTGTGTATCATTTTATTACGGAACACAAACAGTCATTTGCTAGATTCAAAAAAGACACATGAACTCTATTTGAGGGAGCTAACAAAATTAGTCCTTGTGAGTCATCACTGCATTGCTGGTACAGTGAAAGCATTTAGAACAGGAAGAATAGATTAATTAGCTTTAAACTTGAACCCTACAAAGCTCACATGGCTAGGATAAAACCAAGAACCAGCAGGCATATAACGACTTTTATTTTATTTCCTAGCAAGTATTGATAGGTGGTTTATAAGGGTAACAGAGCTGAAGACAAAAGCAGTCAACTACGAGATTATAATGAGGGTCAGAGATCATAACTGTCATGGGTCTTTGGCCTATAGTAGAGTAGATTCTGCTTCAAATTAAGGTTTCTCAACAGAAACTACTGATTTTTTTTTTTTTAATTTTTATTTTAAATATAGAATTTACAAGGTCTTCAGGAGTAGCTGGAGCTCTGGAGCCGTCAAACTGATGTTTATTTCTGAAGCAAGTATGGTCATCATATATAAGAAATACAGTTGGTTTTCAACAACTCAAAACAGGTTATAGTGCATGTGACAGGATCTTGGGCTAATATTAAACAAATGGTTTTATCTGGAGACTGGCTACGGTTCAAGACTGAGAAGAACTGGGACAAGTGCTGTATAGTTCAATTCTTTGGTTGAGTAGGGTGAAGGATGGAGTTAACAGGCATGTTTTTTTTTTATGATTAACATTTTCTGAATTGACTTCTAAATATAAAGTAACTTGTTGATGTCATGAGCAATTGTTAGTGTAAAAACCTGTGACTGCATCTCCCCCCCTACTAATGAGCAAAGTAACTGCCATTATGTAGTGTAATATTCCTGATGCACAACAACAGAATAAGATGTGGTAATTCTGAGGAAGTGTCCTTAGCAAGACAAATAAAGTATTTCCGTCAGTGCAGAAACAGAAATGATTGAGAGTGGAAACTTTATCAGCCTCAGTCAAAGTAATAGAAAAAGTTTTAAAAAGGTACAAGAACAAAAAATATGTGAATACTTCGAACTGGTAAACACTTTGAACTTAAAGGAACTGAATAGGTACAGAATTCTGAAGTTTCTCTTCTTCAGGTACCAGAGGGTTTCCCAAAACACCTCCTATAGATCACAAACAAATCTTTTTAATGGGGGCTACACAGTACTGCCTAGACTTTTGCAGCAAATATATCTATTAAGACTCATTTGTTGGAAGACAAACTACCTAACTTCCATTGCTGACTGCTCAATTGTCCTCTATTCAGATCTATCACTTTGGCAGATCTCTTGGTTTGTAAGCTTGTAAGATTTAGGTGGGAGGTGGAATTAGGATGACGGGGTAGGGCAGGACTAGTGCGGAGCTAAACCCCAAGAGCCAGGATTATGGCTCCAGGTTCCCATGCTCCTGTGTTATGGTTTGTTCGCACAGTCATTTCAGGTTCTGTCAGGACAATCTGCAAGGTTAAAATGAAGGCTGTGTCCAACATGGGCAACTGATTTATCAAAAACTATAGGGAAAACTAGTTCACTAACTTTTACTAAATCTAATACTCTGCATGATATTATGATTAAGGTCATCTTAATGATGATGGAAGCTAGATTACTAGATTCGATGAAATTTGCAGAGCAAGATTATTGGCCACCAGAAAGGGTGAATTGACTAAATTCTGCTGTTGACATAAGCCAAACTCATTAAAAGCTATGGTTAGGTTTGAAATAAGATCATAGTTACAAAAATAGGGACTGAAGATACTAATTACTTGCTGGTTTACAGTGTCCTCAGAGTGAGGAGAAAAGTTAGAGCCAGTGATACAATTTGTGGTTGATTTTGAGATAACAGAAGGAAAACAGACTCTAGATAGGCTTAAAATGTAGCACAGTCACAACTATTATTTTTTCTTCTGACAGACCTGGACTGCAGTGTTTTAAATTTTTTAATGCCCTACACTGCATTATTTGCTCTTGCCCATAACATTCCTTAAGAGTGGCCATACCTGTTGAAACCAAGATTCCACATAGACCAGCATACAGACTGTGACAAGAGGATGTATAGGAAATAGCATAAAAGTGTATGCATTTCATGATACGTTTATCAGAAAAGATTACTCTTGGAATCCCCAGAAACTCATTCACAAACGTCAGAGGACAGAGGTGTCAGGTTTTTAAAATTTAGTCGCTTTTTATTTTAGCTTTTTCTTCCCTAAGTTTTTCCAGTCACCTCTGAATACATTTAAACTCTCACTATTTGGAGCATCCTGTGTCAGGGTATTTTGCAGATAAACCACATATGGTGTTAAGAACCACTTCCTATAATTTGTTTTTAATCTAAAGCCCTCAAACCTTGCATTGGAAGGCACAATCATTCCCTATTTGCTACTCTACCCATGGCACTCTTGATTTTGTAGACCTCTACCATGTACCCCTCCACTCATATAATTTCCCCATTGAAAGTCCTAATCCACTTAGCTGTTCCCTGTATAGAAGCTGTTTCACATACCTGATCACCTTTGTTAAACTTTCCAGAACCTCCTGCAGTACTGGTATGTATTTCTGCAGTGGTGAGGGAGGCAGAAACACAGCTGCAGACAGATCGCCGCACTCTGTGAAGAGGGAAGGAGTGGTTTCCACTGTGTTGTCTGTTCTTTAAATAGTTCTTAATATTGACTTGTGTCGGTCCCCACCAACTAACAAAAAGGAAGCAGAAGCCTTCTTAGGTGTTGTGGGTTTCTGGAGAATGCACATTCCAAATTACAGTGAGATCATGAGGCCTCTCTACCAAGTGACCCGAAAGAAAAACGATTTCACATGGGGTGCTGAGCAACGTCACACCTTTGAAAAAATTAAACAGGAGATAGTTCATGCAGTACCTCTTGGACCAGTCTGGACAGGACAAGGTGTTAAAAATGTGCTCTACACTGCAGCTGGGAAGAATGGACCCACCTGAAGTCTCTGGAAGAAAATACCAGGAGAGACTCAAGG
>NW_010307727.1:0-581 GCF_000700745.2 Antrostomus carolinensis | reverse complement strand
CCTCCTTGCACACCCCCATTAAGGCTGGGAACAGTCCCACCACTGTCACCTCCTTGCACACCCCCATTAAGGCTGGGAACAGTCCCACCACTGTCATTCACTCAGCATCACACACCCCACTGCCCCAGGAAGAGCCCCGAGCAATGGTGAAGGACAGGATCTGCCTTGCAGGGGCTGGGGCTCAGGGCTTGGTTTTGTTTTAAGTTTAATTTAAGGGTGTAAAATAGGTTTGTGTTCTCGTTCCGGTTACAGTTGTGGTTTAGGAGAGCTTTAGGGTTGCTATAATGTTATAGTCAGGTCTATGCTAAATTTTGTGTAAGGTTTAGGGTTTGAATTCAATCTAGGATCAATTTTAGAGTTGTGTTTATGATTAAGTTTAGGGTTTGGGCTGTTATTAGGGTTAGGTTCAGGGTTGGGATTAGGGTCAGGGTTCTGCTTAAGGTTAGGGTTTGGGTTAGACATTAGAGTTACGGTTAGGGGTTAGAATCACTGTTAGGGTTATAGTTAGTGTTATAGTTATGGGTTCAATTTAAGGTCAGGTTTAAGGGTTTGGGTATGGGTTG
The DNA here is from genome assembly GCF_000700745.2 of Antrostomus carolinensis. NCBI lineage: Eukaryota > Metazoa > Chordata > Aves > Caprimulgiformes > Caprimulgidae > Antrostomus > Antrostomus carolinensis. Next base: position 18 of record NW_010307727.1, on the reverse strand, counting down.
GGGTCAGGTTTAAAGGTT
>NW_010307726.1:1315-3935 GCF_000700745.2 Antrostomus carolinensis | reverse complement strand
GCGGGCGGAGGCTCTTGGGGCTGACACTGCCAACTGGGAGTGAGGCAGCAGCTCCCAGGGGGGACCACCAGCCCTGCACCCCCTGAGACAGGAGGTCAGTGACCCACTGGCACGGCCCCAGGCTCCCTCCTCCCTGCCAGCACTGAGACCCCTCAGGGTGCAGCATCCAGCACCCAGGCTGCTGAGCAGGCGCTGCCCAAAATTGCACATACAGCCAGGCCTTTAGTTCTCCTCAGCACAGGGCCAGGATTGGGGCGAGCTGGGTGCCCCCGTCTCTTGCCATTTACAGTCGAGATGCGCCAGTCGAGACGCGCGTGCGAGCTGGGGCGGGAGGCGCAGCCCTGCGCCGCAGACTCGGCCCCTCAGCCGGGGGTGCGAACCCCCCTCTTCTGCCACATTCCCCCCATCTGCCCTTACCTCGCTGCAGCCCCGTAGGTAACCCCGTAGCTTTTGCAGCCTCATGCTGACCCACTAACCCCCGTGGCTGTGGGGCTGGAGCCCTGCCCTGCCATGTGCCAGGCTTGGCCCTGCCAGATTTGTGCCAAACTTCCCACAAAGGAGCCGGAGGGTCACGGGAGCTGGGGTTGCCCTGTCTCTCCTCCCTCCTGTCACCACTGATGAACGCAGCCTTAACATGGGAGGATGAAGGAGGAGAAGGAAAGCCTGGGTGTGGTTTACCTGCGGTTTTCTGCTCTTAAGCCAGCGAGGGTTGGGTTGGTTGTTGGGTTTTTTTTATTATTATTATTATTCTGTTTTACATTCGCCGTTTGAATAAAATCAGTCTGGCTTTAGCAGCTGTGTTGGTGTCCGGGCCATGCTGAGTGGGCGGTGAGTGGCTCCTGCACTGCGGGTGGGGATTGGGGATGGGGTCCCCTGTTGTGTCCCAGTCCCGCTGGGGCTTTGGGGTTCAACCCAGCAGAACCCCTTCACAGCTGCTCCCGGCCAGATCCAGGGTTGCATTGTCCCATGCAGGGCATTTTATTAACCATCCTGGTTAATTTTATTAATTCCTCACCCTGGCTGCAGAACGAAGAGCCAGGACAGTGAGGGTCGGTGGAGCAGAAGGGAACGGGCTTTGTCCCCCCGCCCAGCCCAGGGGCGGTGCGGCCGGGGCTCCGGCCCTTGCTGCTGGCCCAGTGCTCACTGGTGCGGGGTTAAAACTGTCACTCAGTGGTTTGTGGGGACCTGATGCCATGTGGAGCCTGCTGCTCTGCGGGGGCTGGCTGCTGGCCACTGGCTACCTGGTGGGTGCCATGGGCAGCTGCTGGCACCAGTGCTGCCCAGGCAGGAACAACGCCTGCTGGGCCCCGGGTGCCCGCCGGGCTCGCTGCTACTGCGACTCGTACTGCGAGAGGACGGGCGACTGCTGCGAGGACTACCATGCCGCGTGCCGCCACGCTGGTGAGTGGGGGGTGGCACCAGCTGGACCCCATGCTGAGAGGGGAAAGCCTTGGGGCTGGGGGCACCAGCCTGGGCTGCTGCTTTTGGTGGCAGGCGCTTGCTGTTAGCTCCGTACTCTGAGTGGTAACGGGTTGTGTCTGGGGATGCCAGCTGGGCTGGATTAGGAGCAGTATCCCGATTTTCTGCTTTTTTCCATGCTGAATGTCTGGCTGCTGCCTGTGTAGTAAAAGCCCACAGGGGAGGCTGCTGGTCTGCAGCTGAGAATGACAGGATGGTGGTGGTGCTGTCGTTGCAAGCCTTGGAGCTGTCAGTGTGGGACCTGTGCCCCAGCATTGCCACTGCTGCTGGCGGTGCCTTGCACAGGGACATGGGAACTGGGGACAGGGGTGACAAACAGCCTGGGCTTGGGAGGCACAGAGACAGCCCACCCTGGGGACCCAGACCCCAGGCAGGCGCCAGCCACAGCCCCCAGGACAATTGCAGCAGTCAGCCCTCCCTAATCTCCGAGGAGATTAGCGGGGTCCCAGCTCAGCACGATGCAGAGCGGTGGCAGCAGCGTGGGGATAAAGGCCTGTGGGAACCATGTACAATGCAGGACAGCCTCTGCTGGGGGTCTGGGGAGAGAGGACACCCAGTCACCGTGCCCCTTCTCCTGCCTCACCTCTCCACTCCCCTGTGCTGCATCTCCCCTGCTCTCCTCCCTCCATCCTCGGTGCCATTTGGGGTGCTTCAGCCTGGAGAAGAGAAGGCTCTGAGGAGACCTTATTGTAGCCTTTCAACACTTAAAGCGGGACTGTAAGAATGATGGGGACAGAATTTTATCAGAGCCTGTAGCACTATGACAAGGGGTGATGATTTTAAACTAGAAGAGGGTTGATTCAGACTAGATGTAAGGAAGAAACTTTTGACGCTGAGGGTGGTGAGACACTTTCCCAGGTTGCCCAGAGAGGTGGTAGAAGCCCCATCCCTGGAAACATTCAAGGCCAGGCTGGACGGGGCTCTGAGCAACCTGATCTGGTTGAAGATGTCCCTGCTCACTGTAGGGGGTTGGACTAGATGGCCTTGAAAGGTCCCTACCAACCCAAAAAATTCTGTGATTCTGTGATTCCATGGTTGAACCTCTCTTCCCTCCTTTCTGCCTGGTCCCTGGCAGCGGTGGGCTGTGCGGTAGGGCCCTGGGGACCATGGAGTGGGTGCAGCTCGCCGTGCGGGGTGGGCA
>NW_010307726.1:746-1232 GCF_000700745.2 Antrostomus carolinensis | reverse complement strand
GGGAGCACCCAACCTGCGGGACGGCCAAAGGTAACACAGTCCCACCTCCCTCTGCGTCACCATCCTGCTGCCTATCCCAGGGCTTGTTTAACCATCCGTGTGTGTCCCCCGGCTGCTCTTCTGCCAGAGGTGGCCAAGATACTACCTGACTCCTTCAGCCGGGACTTCAGGGATCCCTGGCGAAGATCAGGGCTGCTGCTGCCGGAGGAGCCATCTGGGTAGGTCTGGGGCTGGGGACACCCTGCACCCCCTTGCCAGAGCCATGGCCCCTCTGCACCCCCATACAAAGCCATGGTCTTTCTGCACCTTGTCCTGGAGCCGTGGCCCCTTTGCACCCCTCTGACCCCCAAAGCTGGGGCCCCTCTGCACACCCCTGTGCAGCTGTGGCCCCTTTGCATCCCACCTGGAGCCATTATCTCCCCCTCAAACCATGGACCCTTTGCACCCTACCAGAGCCATTACCTTTTTACCCCTCTCACCAAACCC
>NW_010307726.1:0-335 GCF_000700745.2 Antrostomus carolinensis | reverse complement strand
CCCCCAAGGAGAGCAAAATCCCAAATCCAGTCCCAGAAAGGAGAGAGAGCTTCCCAGCCAACCCTCATCTATAGACAGAGCATGACATGACATGACATGAAATGGGATATTCCATTGGCCAATGTGTGTCTGTTGCTCTTGCTATGATCCCTGCCCCAGCTCCTCCTGCACCTGCACACTAGCAGAGCATGAGAAGTTGGAAAGTCCTTGATTTCTTAGCAACAACTAAAGCCATCAGTCTGTTATGAGCATTCTTCTCATACCAGATCCCATACTGCATCCCAAACACAGCGCTGTTCTAGCGACTAAGAAAATTAGCTCTATCCCAGCTGAAA
>NW_010307725.1:50300-53480 GCF_000700745.2 Antrostomus carolinensis | reverse complement strand
CCTTCCAACTCACAATATTCTAAGATTCTATGGTCTCCCGCTAGCCGGCACAGCTGTCTGTCAGCTGGGTACAACACTCATGGGGCAGGTTTCCTCCTGCTGATGGGTGAGGTACAAACACACTGAACCCATGGCTGAAACAGCACCAGCTGGCTTCTCCCTGCTGTGAGCCCAGCAAGCAGTGCATGAAATTAGTCTTGGGCAACTTCCCTTTTCCCAGATCAACCTGGGAAGGAGGTTTCTTCCCCAGGTAACCTCCTGCTACATGTTCACAGGATGTGATCCTCAACTGCTTTCCTCATGTCCCTCCATATCCTACTGTGTTCCCCCATATGCCCCACATTCCTCCATGCCCCTCCACATCCCTTCAAGCACCTCCATGTCCCTAGGTTGCTACACCCTGGGAAAAAGAGGGAGCATTAAAACAACAATTCCACTGGGACAGGTGCAAAATATGCTTCTTTTATCTTTTCCTTTTTGTGAGGATTGGGGAGAAATGACAGGAGCAGCCAGTGCCACACAAATGCAGGCGGTCCCCTTGTCCCTGGAGGCGAGGTACACTCCCTTCCTGCCATGTTTCTCAAGCTCTGTCATGCTGGCTCCCTGGATCATTCCTCATGGATCCTGGCACTGAGATCTGTTCCCATTCTGGGTCTCCAAGTTCTAATAATGGTGTGTACATGTACATGCACCTTGGCAATGACAAGGATCTGGAAGGTGGAGTGCAGAGCACACTGATGTGACTTGATAGCAGGCTGGGAAAGAGAGTGCAGGAGAGCATAGGCTTAAACTACAGCATCTTGGCTCACAGAAGACATAGCTTGGTCTGTCAAAATCAGACATAAAATAATGGAGTTGGGAAGAGATAACCAAAGAGATGAGTGTGCAGAGAGGACAGATTGATTAGGCAGTGCAGCTTCACTGCAATGTCCAGAGTCCGAAGAGAGAAATCAGACACAAGAGTTGCATTGCACAGCGTATCCTGTGTGGAGTGACTTAAGTAGTCATCATAGTACTCCAGCCTCTCTGTGACTGCCCTTTTAAAGCAGTGGACAAACTGGAAGCAACACAAAAAGGGAGGCAAAAACTGGCAGAAAAGGAAAAGGGGGGCAGGAGTGGTCACAGAGAGGACTGAGCCTCCAGGCTGCAAACAAAACACTCAGAAAATGGCTGCCCACAGAGACAGGGCCTGCTGTTCTCTGTCCATAGCCAGGAAAGAGAGTTACAGCAGGGATGGCAGGGATCAACTGTGCAAGGAAAAGGGAAGGCACTGCATTACTTAACAGGATCACCCTGCCTGGGGAAGGAGATCCCCAGGTAAACCCTGCTACGAGGCACACATTGGGGCTTCTGTTTCCTTCTCGTGGCCACTGCTTCATTTCCCACCTTGTGCAATTCCACCAGCTTTGCCAGCCCTGCAGTGACTGGGAAAAAGGCACAGTGGGTCTGGAAACTGCAGCAGACATGAGGCAACGTGAAGAGTAAGCGGAGAGACTGAAAGCAGCCACAACATTTCTAAAATCCAGAGCAATTCCCTCGAGTCTTCTTAGGGGTGGGGTTTTGGGGTTTTTTTTCTTGCAAACTGAAGATGCTGTTGGTCAGTGGAAAGATGATGCAGGCTGGGGACTATGCTCAGCAACACCTTGCCTTCCTGCTGGTGCACAAACAGAGCTCTGACTCTTCAGGTAGTGTTGAAGGCACAGCTGGCTTCAGTGTTACCCACTCTGCTCACAGAGGGTGTAGGGGCTCTCAACTAGGCTGGTACTACATTGTGAAACAAGGAGCCTTTCTGCTGAATAGCTCCTATACCGTACATCTCCCCTCCTTCCCATCCCCTACCCACTGCCCCTCTGTTTGTGTACTAGCAGTCACAGGGAAGAAATTGCATTGTGCGAACTAGATTTGCACTCTGAATAACAAACGGAGCATTTCAAGGAAAGCCAGGGAGGGAAGAATAGAGGAGAGAGAGCTCCTGAGATACTCAGGAATTGGAAAATCAGAAGTGCACAGTTTCTGGGCGCACTGAGGTATCAACAGGACTACCCGGAGAGCTCAGCAGCCACCCGCTGTCTGTCTCTAAGAGCTGCCTGCACATTGTAGACCCCTGTAAGGAACTGATAAACATGAGTGTTTTCAACACTGTGGCTCCCCTACTTTCCAGACAGTGGCTTGGGGAAGTCCTCTCAGCCTAAGTGTAAGTCCACAGAAATGCTAAACCCAGCTCTGATTCCAGACTGGGAGAAGAACTGTTGCCCCTTTCCTGGTCTCCTCAGCCTGCAAGTCTTCAAAATCAGACCCAAGCCCTGGAAAAAGTGGCAAGTATCAGTGGTGTGAGGAGTCTGGGCTGAGGGCAGGACTCCCAAGACTCCTTCCTAGAGGAACTGCTCTTTCAGCGTTTCACTGCTCAGCTGAGGCTGCTTAAGTTACTCCTGTGATATAAGGCCTCTTCCTGTGCTATTAAAGCCCTCCCTGTGCCAAGTGCTGCATTCAGATTGCAGCCCCTACCACAGGGTTCAAGAAGTTACCATCAACTCCACAGTTTAAGTGCTGCAACACGGCAGATGGATCCTCCTACATCAGCCAGCCCAGGACCCTAGGCACATGGCTGGGCAGAAGAGCTGTCCCCCCCTCCCCCCTCTAAAGCTTGTATCATCCCCACCCTTTGCCCTGTTGGTACATGCACTATCCAGACTATGCTGACTGCAGTGTAGACATCCTTTTAATTATGTTGAGGAATTTATTCACCTCCCCATCACCATTTTCTGCTGAGGCATTTTTGCTCTCCTTGCCTAATCCCCAGGGAAGTGCAGAATGAAAGGGGGCAGAAGACAGAGAAGACACAAAGGAAGCCTCAACTTCCCTCATGAAAATGGAGAGATAGATAAAGCATCCTGATATTGAGAGGGAGGAGAAAGAAAGGAAGAGAGGGAAGAAGGAGGTGAGCATATGGAGCTGCCAGAAGAGCTAAAATAAAGAGGCACTGGGTGCAGGATGGTAGAAACAGGGAGAAAAAGTGCTTTTGGCAAGGGGAGCTGGCAGGAGCCCCAAGAGCAGAGAGAAGCAGGCAGGTGGTGTACAAGAAGCTTGTGCGGGAAGGCATCCCTGGTGTGAGTAGTTAGTTAGGTTTGCAACAAAGCATGATATACACAGACTTGTCTGAGACACTAGAGAGGAGCCTTG
>NW_010307725.1:0-50283 GCF_000700745.2 Antrostomus carolinensis | reverse complement strand
TGTAGGGAAGTCCCTCAGAGTTTTGCTGTTGAGCTCAGTGGGGACCAGAGCTGAATCTTCCTCTTTGCAGGAATTATCAGCCTTCCTTTTGGCTAGAGCCCTCAGTGCAGAGCAGTGGGGGAGCTGTTGCTTGATTGCTTTAAACTTAGGAGCAGCTTCTGGCACTACAGAGCCCGAGAGAGCAGAAGTTCAAGGTCTTACACTGAGGAAGGGAATTTGTTGGGACAGATGGAGGACTTTCAAATCCTACAGGAGGTAACTGGTGCATGCCGTTGAGATAAGATGGGGAGAGGAAAAAGGCTTTGGTGCTGTGCTGCATCCTGCAGTGAATAAACAAGCGGATAAGGTGAAGAAGGCTCTAGAAATGGCTTCCTCCAGTAAGATGGCAACTCTTAAGTTAGACCTTCCTAACAGGGTCACATTGGCTGCATGCTGTTCTTGCTTTTCCACACCAATATTAGAAGTGTTGCACAACCTTCTCCCCAGACCTTGCTCCACAACCTGGCTCCTCTAAGCCACCAGCATGGCACACTGCTGGGGAGGCAGCTAGCCCAGCCTGTGAGCCCGGTAGCACGCAGCCCAGTAGCACGCAGCAAGGCACTTTCCAGTCAGACAAGCCTCGACCCGATAGTAAGCCGCTTTCACTTTGCAAATTACTCATGGCATTTCCTGTAAACATGACCAACATCACCTACGGGCTGTGAGCAGGGAAACACAGTGACATTATAAAATGTCTTCTGAAAGGGCAAGCTGCCTCATTTTTTCCATTATTTCCCAGTTTCCATGCCTGGGAAAGCTAGAAATTGGGGCAGGGAGTGGAATGTGGGGAAATCCAATGTTGTTTGAGAGGAGGGCAACCTCAGCAGAACCTCAGTATGGTACTTTCCAAAGCTGTCCAAAACCTTGGCATGGGGTAGTTCTTTCCCTAGAAAACCTTGGATGAGAAAAGATGAGGAGTGCTCTGACTGCTCACCAGTTTCTTATCCAACTTCTGTACTCACTGTGCCTAAGGAAAAAATGCTTGTTGTCTAATGTCAGGATAGAGAGCAAAACTGAAGAGGACATACAGGCAAATTGAGCTGCAATCTAAAAATACAACTGATCTTACATGCTTAAAATTTCATGATTCAGGCTTTCCCAAATTGTGACATTGGATTAAAGAGCAATTTAAGCACTGTGCTTTGGAAAGGACAATAAAACAGGTAAACAAAGAAACCCCAGCCTACCTATTGAAGTATTTGTCTTCTGATATCTTTGTGTTCAGGTTCACCAGGAGGGGCTTGACCATGTCCCTATAACTGTGAGACCTAGAAACAGCATAAAAATTGATGGTTCATGTTCTCATGTGACTGCAAACATCCAGGCATTTAGAAAGCAACACATATCACAAGATTCAGGATTCATCACAAGAACAAGGAAGGTTCACCAAATTTGCCACTCACACAATGCAAAGCAGACTGACAGTGTCACCTTACACTGGCATGTACTAATGAATTGCTGTAAGAACCAGCTTCAAGGTCTTTTTGAAGTCAAGCTTATTTTTCTCTCGTTGGCATTTGCCTACACCTCAGTCAGAATGGGAGGGTCACCTTGCCAGGAGCTTTAGAAAGACCCAGTTTTTTTTCCTCAGGGGCTCACAATCCAGTGTGTGATGGGGTCTGGTAAAAGGGACTGACAGGACTAAAGTAATGACCTGAGAAGATCCATAAGGACTGGACCTAAATTATTGCTCCAGAGTAGACAAAGACAAAATAATAATCTGTGTGATGTACTGTCACAAAAATGTGAAGGTAAGTTAAATACACAAAGGTAGCTAATACAACCTGGCAAGTTCTATGGCTTTACTGGCACTACACCAGAAGGATTGGTGCCACCTGGCCCACAGCTGTGCTGGAGGTTTCGATTAGATGAGGAGCAGTGATTGATGAATGAGAGTGCACAGATGCAGGGCAGGTGGAAGGGGAGAGAGGAGGGAAGAGAGTGCAAGACAGAGCCAGTCAGGTGGCAGCACGTTTGAATGTGCACAACCATTGGAATGATATCTCCAAGGCTTAATTTTATTGCAAATTTCTGAGCCCACTTCCACCAAGTTCTGTCATTTTCCAAGAGTTGTCAAAACCCTCTCTCTGCTGCCCACAAGGGCTTCACGTCAGAAGCGAGTGTGGTCTCTTATGAGAGTCCCAATACTCTTTTTTGGATCAGAGCAATTTGAGACTATCCCAGGGAAAAATTCTCATACTCTCTCTGCTCCTGCTGATTAACCTGGAAAAGGGGGAGGTACCTGTAGAAAGGAAAACTAGTTAGTCTGTATTTCTGAACCTCCAAGAACCTGAGTTTATTTTGACTCAGCAGGATCAAAATAGCTATGACTGGGCAGGCTGGATTTTCAGCCCAAACCTTCCCCTCCAAAACCACTCTACTCCTACACACAGAGTTTTGTGTTGGATGTTTCTTTGCTGCTTTCAGTGTCATCTGAAATCATTACCCCAAGTTACATATTGACCCACGGTGTTATGCCCAGTGAGCAGGAAAACTGTCAAATAGGCAGGCATTGTGCATGGCCTGCCTGATACACCTTCTCAGCATGGTCAAGCAGCTCTCTCAAACTCTCATGGAGAGCTTTGCAAAACCTTTTGCCTCCTAGCAGCAAAGCCTCCAGACCATAGCAAAAGTATAGTAACATCCAGCTAGTGAAGCAGAGAAGAGTTCCTCTGTTTTCTTCTCCTGACAAGGGTAAGGATGACCCAGCTATTCCAACCTGCATGAAAATGTTTGCTCAGAGTGTACCAGTACAAGCAGAGCTCTCCTTGAAGAGGAAGTTTCAAGGAACCTGTAATAAAACTCAAAGGAGTTTCACGTCACGTCCAATTTTAGTGGCGGATGTCAGGATGCAGAGAGGGCTGGCTGCTCTCTAGGGGCCAGGGAGCTGGGTGAAAGAGTGGCCCCAGCACCAGCCATTTATTCCCTCAATGACAGGCACCATCCTGCAGGATCCAAACATGGTGAACAGACCTTGGGTGTTATGGAGGTCCATTGACAGCCCCCAACAGAGCAAGGGGGTGAGCCAGGGATAGGGTCCATCCTGGGGGTCCAGTTATGAGCTGAAGGGTATAGGGCCAGGGCTGGAGACACGCTAGTCACAGCACAGACCTCAGGACCATCCAGGAGATGGGGCTGGAGACAGCCACACCTAAATCATGGATCAGGACTGACAGCCCCAGGCTGAGCTGAAATGAGGCTCCTGGGCCCATGACCAGGGTGTGGGGGGAGGCCCCAGGTGAGACTGGGGAGGGCCATTAAAACTTGCTAATGCCCTGAGAGCTCTGACAGATGGAAACACAGTGGGAAGTATGGTCCATTTTTAAAAACACATCCTTTCCTTCTCCTTAGCTTATGTCCCAAAGGGCACCTGATGTGAGGCCTTCCTATGGAAGTATCAGCTCCTTAACAGTGCCTGCAGGCTTGCCTGCATGAGGCATGTCTGCAGGGTGGTCCTTCATGCAGTCTGCCCTCCTACCAGAGAAATCATACAGCTGATGTAGGTTCCTCAGAATCAGTTCCTTACAGCATATAATACACTCCTTAAAAACAAAGGTAATGGAGTTACAGAGTCTAAAGTTAGGAAATGCTATGATTAGGGTCACCTGTGCAACCTTACTTCATCATCCTTGTGTGTCTGTGTTGGGAAACAATCTCCAACTGCCTGCTCCACACGGTCTTACCTCACTCAGCGCACACAATGGGCAGCGCGTGGCTGTTCAGTCTCTGGCCTGTTCTGTACCCACTGATATATGGCTGCAGGCTTTCTGTGCCGCACACTGCTCCAGCCCTGCTCGCAAAATGATTATTTCACAGCTTCTTCCAAACTTCCCATCATTAATATATCAGGGTATTTGTCATGGGGGTTCATCCAGCTTCACAAAAGCCATTTAAGGGTGGAAAACTGAGGCGAGAGAAAGAAAATGAATGAATATACCATTTTTGGTACTGAAACTGGGAGTGTGAAACTCTCAGAGCCTGAGCCTTCCCAGTACTCAGTATTATACAGTGCTTAGTATCTTCAAGGACAGAAACCACCAAGTTCAGTTGAATCAAAAAACCCAGAGCATGTCTGCTAGCCAAATTCCAGTGCTTCCACTTGTAGCCAGACTGAAGGAACAGCTGATTACTGCTTGATTTCAGCCACTTTTTTACTGTCCTAACAAGAGTTTTGCAAAATAGGCTGCAACAGAGTTCAGTCACTAAAACATCATCTTAGCCAAAAGATGTTTGAGATTCAGACTAGTGTCTTCAAGAGAAAGAATGCACTTACATGTGCATAAGATACAATGTAAGATACACTGCAAGATACATTTACATGTATTTTATACATCACTGATACTAATTTATACATAAACAGAAACATGAAATTAGACAGCTGTGCTGGCTGTGTCCAAAAGTGGTGTCTTCTCAAGGCAGTACGTGCTTTTCTGCATGCTTTCTGCAGGTTTGACATCCTGGAATTGGGAAAAAGTGTAAGAGGTCAGCAATCATCTTTGTTCCAGTCCCATCTTCTTCTCCCTCTTAGCTCCCTGGCTGTCCTCTCCTGTGACGAGCTGAAGTCCTCGTCAGACCAGCCAGCCTTTCCCCAGCCAGAGCCATCAGCCTTGCAGTTGGCTGCACTCAGTCTCTCCAGCATCCAAGGTCTAAAAAGCTCAGACAGCTGAGGACTAGCTGCTTCATTCACCAGGCACAGCACAATCCACACCAGGTGCCCTCAGCTGCTCTGCCAGGCACCAGCCTGCTGCCCCATGCCCAAGCTCTGCCTCCATCCAGCTAGTGCCTTGATTCTAGTCTTTGATTGTGGTCTCCTTTTCACCCTTCAGCTTCTGTTTAGCCTTGTCTCCTCCAGGAGACAAACCAACCTTTCTTTTACCACTGAACCCTACCACCCACCTGCCATTGAAGATCCTACACCAGAGTCTAAATTGCTGCTTCCTTGTATAACCTGTCTCTCTGTACTCTACAGACTTTGTTCTTACCTCTCCTCAGCCTTTTCTTTCAAATTCTTGGGGAAAACGTCAACTGTCTCCCAGTGATCCCATCTCCACTTCCCTGCCTAGACTTCCCCTCCTCCATCCTTTCTCCGAGTCAGACCAGTCTTTCTGCCCTCCCTCCACAAACTCTGCTTCCTAATCCCTGTACCCTTTCCTCCCCTGCTCATGTTCCCCCACCTAATCTCCCTTGCTTTCTCCCAGCTCTCACTCTGCTTTCTTTACAGCTCTCACTTACCATCTTCTTGTTCAGTCTCCCCTCTTCACCTGTCTGGCCTCCTCTTTAGGTAAAATTCATAAGAAGGTTCATAATTTGAGTGGGTTTTCCACAAGAAGAGGGGAAAAACACATCACATAACCCAGATGTATGTTAATTTATGATGTTATGTACCACCCAGGCAGTGACGTGATGTGCTGACGGTGTCTTTGAAATCATTCTCACACATTTCTGAAAAACTGGACACACGTACAAGATAAGGCAGCACAACTCACCCATACTGTTTACCACAGACTGAGTGCTCTTCCCTTTACTCAAATATCCTTTTAGCTCAGGAAGGAAATACCACATCTGTACGTACACAGGACAGGCTACAGGCAGGTGTTTTGTGGGTTTTTTTGTTCACAGGAGCAGGTAGATTTGCATTCAAGGTAGACACAAAGGCAAACTGGGCAGACAGATTATTTACAACCACATTCTACATCACACAGGTGATGTAGAAATGTCCCTCTTTTTCCCCCAGTTTGTGAATGCTGACCCATTTAAATGGACATTTGACTAAAAAATATAAAAATATCAGCAGTTCTCCTTTGTCTTGGTGGTATGAAGACAGAGAGTACAAGCAGTTCCCACCCTCTATAAAATGAGGGTGACCAGAGGTGCATGACTGAATAGCTGAAGAAGTTTCTTCACTGATCATTATCAATCAGGCCAGCATCATTCAGCTCAGCTAATTCCACCCACCACAGGTTTGTTTTGAAAGCAAGATGATGCCATTCCTTGTTGTGGATGCATTGTTTAGGCATGTTAGAGTATTGCCTAAGATCCGCAGGAAAGAGGAATGCAGGAAAGAGAATAACATTGCTAAGGGCAGGTGATATCATTTCTGACAGAGAGCAAGGACATGTCTTTCCCAGCAGCTGTGGGAAGTAGAAACACTGACAGTAAGCAAGCAGTAGGGAAAAGAGGAATTGCATGGTGGTCCTGATTCAACAGAATTTCCAAGCACATGCCCAATCTCAAGTTCATGGCTAACCCTTGATTAAGAGCTAGTTCATGAGTAGCCCCCTTTGGTTAGGGCCAGGCATACAAACACGTCACTGATTCATGGCCATAATAAAGGGTAAATACAAGATGGAAACCCTGTTCTAAAGCTCACCAAACTCCCAAACAAGGATCCAGCTGTCTGCTACAGAGATGGGGATAGGAAGGAGCAGAGCATTGGTGATATCCACAGTTTATTTTTGTACAGTGCCTACAGTGCCCTGATATGTAACAGAATATAAATACATATTCAATGTGTCAAAAGACAAAATTCTTTAAGGCAAGCAACATTTTTTTCCCAGCTGAAACAGCTGTTGCACCAAGACTTGATCACTCGCTTCTTCAAAGAATGCCATGCGACCAAATGGTGGCAAGTTACCCAGATTTTGGTTTTTATACCACACCAGGGAGCAGAGGAACGTGGAGAGTTAGTCTCCTAAGTATCACAGAGTGGAATTCATCTGGCAGCCCAGAGCTTTTCTGAAACAACAGTAGATGAGAAGTCATTAAAAAACAAAAATAGAAGAGAAATAAATAAAAAAAAAAAAAAAAACCCCAAAAAAAAACCAAAAAAAAAAACAAGAGGAGAGGGAGAGGAGCAAATTCCTATTTCCTTTGAAAGCATCCATGTTTGGGAACAAATAGGAAACAAACACCTAAAGTGGACATTTACACCTGAGTTAGCTACTTATGGAAAATGGGGAGAAGTGGGCATTTCTGGGAAACAGTTTGTTTCATGCTCAAGTAGAAGAGATTAGACGACTCACGCCATGGGAACTCCTGCTTCTCCTCACTGATGACAGAGGGAGCCCAGGGCGACTGGCGCAAACAGAGCTGCCTACCGGCATCTGCAGCTGGATGAGATACACCCCATCTGCAGTGTCCCCAAATGCCTGGTGAAGACCTTTTGTAAGAAACTGAGTCACATTTGTTTGATTAAAAAGAGATGATGCAGATAGAGGGAATTATCTTCAAGGTCACCTTTTTCCTCAGAAAACTCCGGTGATGTGTTTGACAAAGCTGTGTCTCCTTGCTTTGGGAGGTCGTCAGAGTCATGGGCTCAGCTGGGGAAGGACGGAGACTTGACGGCGACAGTAACACAAATCCTCTCCTTTAGAAGGGAACGGAAAAAAACCTTCACGCTTCAGAATTTGCTAACTGAAGCTTCTAGCTGTCATTTAAGGGAATCCCTCCATGCTGCTGAATATCCTTCAAGGCAGAAAGCAATGGCTGGCTGAGCTTTCTGACGTGCACCTGTATGTCACTGAGAGAAAGCAGCGTGATTCACAAGCACAGTGGAACCCCAGTTCTTCGGGGAACTCCTTTCACTGCATCCTCTCGTGGAGCTGGGGGAGAGCAAGACAAAGCCAGCGTGAAGGGGAGCCAGCTGCAGAAAACAGACCGTAAGAAAGAGGAGAGAGAAACTTTCCTTTTGTAGTGCTTTTGAACGTCACCATCTGGGCTCTCCCTGCCCCCACTCTCATCCCTAGGGACTTCTTTCCCTGGATCAAAATGCAGGCCAGCACCAAGAAGGCAGGAAGCAGGGCACAGCAGCTGAAACCTCCGTGCTGCTCAAAAGGAAACGAGATGTCGTGCTTTAGACAGCAACCGTAATGTCATTTCCCTCATCTTATGATGAAGCTCCTTAAGAGGGCAGGTGGTGTAGATATGAGACCAGGCTCCAGCTGACAAGCCCTCTCCAGGGCCTCGGGAAGCACCCTTTGGGAGTACTTTGAAGGACACAAAGGAGGAAAGTCTTGTTGGACTGATCAGACTTGGTTCCATACCAGGTCAGGTGTTGGTTGGTTCCATGGAGAACCCTTCAGGTACCTGGACTCAACATTTCCCAGAACCTGTATTACCCAGGGCTTTTGCCCCCACTTTAATCTACTGTATCCTGGCCTTTGTTCATTTGATAACCTTATTTGTACACCTTAGCTGAACACCTCTAGTGAACAGGGTTCTCACTGGCCAGGCAAGCATCATACCATTCAACCTTGACAATTTCCAGCCTGTATTGCAGCACCATTTCCTTTCTTTGAGTTCTCTAACGAAACATAACAGGTAGCTGTTATATCAAGGCACATGGCCACTTGGAGAGCACACCAAGATGTTCATATATAGATAAACTACTGAAAATACCAGTCTGAAAGCCTCAGTGGTGGTATGATTTATTTCAACTCACTGCAGAGAGACTGAGAAAAACTAAGGGACCAGATGTTCAAAGGGAGACCAAGCCTCAGTTGTATGAGGATTTCCAGAAACTCTCATCCATTCTCAGAACTAAAAAATAAGAACTGGGTTTTCTAAAGCATTTTGCCTGCTTGCAGAACTTATCTCTTTGGCCAAGGCACAATACCCTGAAAGCCTCTGGCTCCTGAGGTGTCTTCATCTGTGCTTAGGAGAATCCTCAGCATTTTCCAGCTTCAAATATATTTAGCATGGAGGCATGCTCGGACAAGTGGTTGTTGCTTTGACCTGCTGCTCAGAGAAATGCTGTCTCCAAGTGAGATGAGTGCAGTGCTCACTTAGAGGCATGCAAAGAGAGCAGGTACGTAGCAAGCAGACATCGCTATTCATGGGCACATGACAGTAAGATTTCCTGCCTTTGGGAAGTGTACAAACTGTGTATGAGCCTTGATCTATGGCAAGGATGGCTTTTAAAAGGAAAATAACCTTTCTAGTTTATCTAGGGCTTGTGTTTATGTGTTGCTGTTGTTCTTGTTGCCATAACAAAAAAGAGGTCTTGGTCTGCTAATGTGCGCTGTCCTTGATGAGTATTTTGCCAGGAAAATCCTGTGAAGTGTGAGCCTCACAAACCTCAAACCTTTCTATTTATTTTAATAGCAAGGAGTTTACCACAATTAGTTGTTCATGTTTCTGTCTCCTTTATGATGTACTGGTGCCTTCTCTTTCATAGAAGCAACTATGGCAAATCCCTTTTTTTGAATAAAAGAATGAACATCAAGCATTTTGGAGGCAGCATATTGTATCATCTCTAGGTAGTCTCAAACTCTCCTACCTGTGAGATTTATTTTCTTATAGGCTTATGTAACACACAGTGCAACCTTGAGCGCCATACCTCTGCTAATGACACCAGTCTGGATCACAGGCTTAAATTATCAGGTGTTTGGCACAAAGTATTCAAAGGGTATCCTTGAAAAATAAATTTTAAATTTGCAAAACTTAACTGTTTTTAAACAAAAAAGTAGAAAAAGGGTCTATAAAGAAAGCTAAAATTTTTGTTTATTCTTTGATAATTTTCAGTATTTCTGCAGGATTATTTATTCAGTACTCAGAGCATAAGACTTCCTATTTACCTTTTAAGTGTGTAAATAAGCATTTTTTCCCTAGTTTTATGACCAAGAAAAAAAATAGAGGAAAGGGTTCAGATCACATTGTGTTTTCAATTTTCCTGCAATGCTGTAAGCCAAAGGAATTGCTGGATGCTGAACATCAATATTCCATTTGTCCCAGATAAAACATTTTTCTTTTGGGGCACTGGTAAAACAAGAAAAGGAAGTGAAGAACTGGTTTTCTGGGATGCTTGAGGAGCACACGTGCTCCCTTATCTCATAGTTCAGCGGTCAGATCATTCGTCCAGGATGGGGGAGATCTGATATTTTCCCTTTCTCCATGCAAAGGAGTCTAACCCCTCACCTTATGTCCTTTAGATGACAGTCCTGGACGTATGAGATGACAGTCAGGAGCAAAGGAAGCAAGAAAGACAGAGCTCCGTTTCTCCTGCTGACAATGTTTCACTTTGCATGACAACTTAAAACCTCCACTTTAATCAGAGATGAGAGCTCCCATCCCATCTACCAGGTGCATATCTCTGTCAGGAGGCTAGAATTTCATCCCTGCCCCTCCGAACAGGGAAGTATGCCATGCAAAGAGGGAGACCCAGTGGAAGGCTGCTCTCTACCCAGCTCAGTCTCCAGACTTTCAGCAGGCAGGAACTGCAAAGTTACGTGGGTTTTTACTCAAACTGCATGAACTCACCTCAGACATGAGCCCTGCAGTCGAGCCTGATTTTGAAGGCATAAGTGCATGGTTTAATACAGAGATTTTGCCCTAATACCACATCGTGGTGTTGACACAGCTACACTTCTCCCAAACCCAAGCTTCCCCCAGAGACTTCCCACACAGCACTGCAAACTTGGCTCCCTAGAGATGAGAGATGAGATGATGAGATGAGATGAGATGAGATGAGATGAGATGAGATGAGATGAGATGAGATGAAATATCCACATTTCTTAATAGCTAAGGCTAAAAGGAAAGGCAATTCTCACCCCTTGTTTCCACCATTAGCCCATCTGCAGGTAAATCAGAAGAATGAAGAACAAGACCAAACCTAGCCCATTTTAAGGAGCTTCCATAAGAAGATTAGTCAACTGTCTTGCAAAGGGAAAACTGACTGTGCAGCACCTTTGTCCTTCCAGGTCCTGGTGCAGAAAGACATAGCTGTACTTGGCACTTTCATTTCAGTATGCTTTCAGCCTAGCTAGTAACACCAAGGCATACTTCCCTCTCTTACCAGGTTCTCTAGCCAACACACTTGACTGAAATAGTTTAAGTAAATCTTAACAGTTGATGCTTCCCATGCACGTCCAGTGAAACCCAGCACTGTAGCCTGTGCTGTTGGAGGATGCATCCTTTGTTCTTGGCTTTCAATCCAATTCCACTGAATGTTTGTATTTTTGTGGTTAGTTTGTAAATATCCATGTAGCTGGTAACAATATATACTTTGAAAAGCAGCAGAAAGTTATCTGGGCTTGTTGGGAAAGTTTTCCAAATGTTAATAGTCTTCATGGAGTCAGAAGAGGCAGAAACTCTTGTGTTTTGAAGCCAAATTAATCTGCTAGTCACTAACAAGATATCAAATTATCCAGAGTAGGCTTCGCACACAACTGTACTACAACTGATGTCTTGTGTGCGCTGTGATTTACAACAGATCCCAAGAAACAAGATAAAAGCCACTAGTGAGTCAAAGCCAAGCGTCTTGCTGCACCATCTGCTCAGCAAACTGCAATTTTGTACAAACCCCACCAACTCTCAATGAAAATGCAGTGGGAGCTTCTATGATCCCTTTGCTCCTTCTGTAGGTAGGACTGTGTTAGAGCTGGAGAGATCTGTCTGAGCATCTGAGTTGTGGCTGGGAGAACACAGCCCTCTGCAGTGCTGACTAAGGCTCCAGTTCAGTAAAAAGGAATGACGTGACCCTTTCTGTGCTAAAGCTACAGCAAACACAGGGTCAGAAGCCGGCAGGACCACGCTGGACCATTTGAAGTGGTCTGCTGATACACTCCTTATATTACATAGCTGAAAATTTTTACCCACTGAAGAATTTTAAGTGACCACACCCAGGAATGTCTTAATACTGTTGTAATTAGGGGTGGGACAATAGGTTCAGATAAAATAAAGAACAACCTGAAACTACACCCAAAACTTAAATGACCCTCTCTCATCCTGTTCAGAGTTGTTTCTCCTTTAATCTTTTTTCTCCTTCATATGCCGTTCCAGTTTTGAACAGAGGAAGCAGAAATACTGACTGTAGCATAGCAGGCTTGTCTCATTTCAGTAACCAAAACACGCATATGTTGCAAATCTCATAAAAAAATTGAGAACCTAAATCTCCCCAGTGTTTTACACAAATATGCTTTATAAAATCCCTCTTAGGTACAAATTTATTAGACTACCTCTAGGTTTCGTGCAAAAAAAACCAGTTACCATTCACTGATCATGTTTGTGTGCACCTTATATTTGCAGTTTAAATGAGCACATGTTTGTGATGACTGGCTACAACAGCTTGGAAAGCATCTGCCCTCCCAGCCCCTTCCTCACCCCACCTCTTCACTCCAGGGGTTACAGCTCAAGACAGGGCATGGGGCAGAAGACCTGAATTTCTCCATGGCTTTGAAACCCTTTCAGGGTACAGAAAGGCTACTATCTCTTGCTTCTATGATCAAGTTTAAATTGGTTCTTATATGCAGAACAAGCAAAGGATGTCCACCTGTCATCCTGCAGTCATACTGGGCAGAAGACAAGGCTCTTGTCCTTCCTTTTTCTGTAGCATGGAGCACCATCCACCTCCTAGGATCCCCCAGGGACAGACGACTTGCTCTCATTTTCCTACATTTCTGGAAGCTCAAAACATTTCCGCCTCCTGGGCTGAGGTGCTTTCATCGGCTAGAGCATGGTTTTGTGGAGAAGAGATGCTAGGAGAGAAGGGCTCTTTAGTGACTATTTAGTGGTCCCCATGGCCAAAAACTTCTTATGCATTTGTACACAAATCATGTCTAATTTTTCCAGGTGACTCTTGAGGCCTAGTCACAAAAAGGAAAAGAAATCATGGCAGAAAAATTAAGAGTGTGTTGAGACATGACCAAGGGAGTAATATTTTTCTGATTTATAAAGTAGTTCTGAAAAGTGGGGTTTTTTTCTTTTTTGTTTATTAAACCATTTGTTTATTTTACCTTAGTATTATCAGGAATGCTCCAGCTTTTTCTTTACATCTTGTTAGTGGTCAGCCTAAAAAAAAACCCTCAAGGAACTTAGCTTGGGGCAGCTCCCAAGGGCTTCAGCATCAGCAACAAAGGAGCCAAATCCTTACTATGTGGACTGAGGTTAGTTTGTCTTTGTGCCCTGGCTGTCTCTGGTACTTGAGTTACATTTGGCTATGCTAATTAAAGTCTAGTAAACTTCAGTCTGACTAAAAATTACTTCCCTTTCAGTTCAGTGGCATTTCTATAATGGCAAGTGTCCTCAGCTTCCTATGTTTTCTTCATGGTCTGTACTTTTAAAATAAACAAATAGTCACAACATCAAATCCCATGCAGGAAGCAAGCTGCTTACTAAGCTGTTAAAAACCCCACATACCGTTTTACAAGTTTCAGATACTAAGGATATGGACTCCTGCATTGCAGAAAGTCAGATGAGAGGATTGTAAATGGCATGGGGGCAACAGCATCATCATTGACCCCATCTCTGCACCTCCCACCTGGGTTAGCTCTGGTGAGCTTCACCTGATACCCAATTTTGAATGCAAAGAGCAGCCAAGAAACACAAATGGAGCCCAGCCCATGGTAACACCGTGTACCTACATTCCTAGCTCTTCCCCACACCACCCCGAAAGTCTTTGTCCTCCAAGGTCTGAAAGCACCTGGCTTTCAGCACAGGTAGCCAGCAAGAGCAGGTAGCTAGCCAGCAAAGTGCTCACAGATGGTGAACTAACCCAGGCTTTGAGCCTTCGCAGCCTCCATGTGCCCCAGTAGTTTTCTGCAGAGGTACAGGGGGCTGCAGGAGCAGCAAGGAGGGCTCCCAGGTTCACCAGGCACCGAATCAGTTCCTCCAAGTCCTGCGCTGCATGCAGTTACCAGGACTTTTTCATTTCCATCTCTTATTGCACATTCTTTTCCCCTCTAATTTTTCTTCCTTTCCCCCGTCCTCCCCCATGTGCTATGACCTTGGTACAAAATGAACATGCTTAATCAAAAAGGAAAGAAAAACAAGCACAGCCTTGTGCCACCACCTAGAAGCTGCCCTGAATATATTACCTGTGTGGTGCCAGACAGTGACGTTCCCAGCCACCGTGAGTGAAGTACAAACACTACCTCACACCAATGGCATGTGTGTAGGAACAAAAAAACAACAACAGAATTCCTATACACATTACTTCAGTCTTGCAGACTTTCTTTTTTTTCTTTTTAATGTTATTTTGCCTCAACAAGGGCATTAGAAGCATACTCTTAATTATTTTATTATTTCTTCAGATACGTATGCAGTTTGTTGGCTTGTTAAGCTGCTTCCTAAAGCTCTTCACACACTTTAAAACAGCTGAACAATACTGCAAAACTATAGGCAAGGCTCCTTGTCGGTTTAAAACCTAGGAAATCTTAAAAAGATGGCAAACACCAGGTCATCTTGCCTTCCAGTTTCTGAGTTCTTGAGGTGTGTGCTATCAAATTGCTAAGCTTCCTTGTCACAGTCACAAGGGCTGTAAACTCGTTTAGCTTTTGTTTTAATCCTCCAGTTCCTTGCTTCTCACCTCAGCAGCTGGGTAGCAGAGCTGTGGGTGGCTCTTGCTCTGCGAAGGAATTGCACTAGAATTTACAACATGGGTAGTTTTTAAAGGACTGACCCAAGCAGTAGTAGTAACCTGTTTGGCAGTGATGCCACGTCTCAGGAAGATCATTTTCTCAGCTTATTTAATCAGACACATACCTCACTCATGAGGGTAGCTACTAGTTTTCCAGAGATAGGGGCATTTAGCAGTAAGATGGCATCAAGAAACAGCTGCTTTCCAGCTCCCCTGTCCTCATCTGCCCGCAGAACAGTGATCCCTCTGCAGAAAGTTTTGTCTTTCTGTCATTTGAAAACTGAGAGCTGCAGTGGACAAGTTTTCTGGACTGCATTTAAGCTGTTGATCCCACAGTAGCTGGTGCCAACCCCCATTGTGAAACAGGCCACCACTAACAATAGCTGAAAGACTTTGAGTTGCACTAAAGTTTGGACAACTTTGTTTAGATGGGCTATGGTCAAGTGGTCCATGCAAGCACATCCGCTCCATTCTCAGCATCTGCAAGGGTCGCCTGGGAGGTGGCCAGCTTCTCACCGGCAGCTAGCGGGGGGCTCCCATCCATGAAGAGGCCGTGATTTACAGCCTGGACCACGCCAGCCAGGGGTAAGGATTCGGTATTGCGTTTCCATTCCTGGGGCACGCAGACACCATGCTTGCTACTGTGTAGTCTTGACTCTTGAGGATGTCTGGTAGTTTCAGGTTTAGAGCGGTAATAAATTTAAAGGAAAAAAGGCGCACTTTAATTGTAAGACCACTCATTGTTTGCTTCATGGTTCCAGCTTTTTGTTTTTCAAGGATCGTATTTTACCACGTCTCCCTGCTATTTCCCTTGCCAAGGTTTGGTCAATGAAACATTAGATCATAATGAAACTGCAGCGATTATGTGCTCAGAAATGCAAGAAGCCTTTTTTACTGTGGTTTTGCTCTTATCCAATTTCAAAGATTCGCTGGAAGACTTGTGAAACTAACCCACTCAAAGTGTGAATCAAAAGCTTGGTCTGAGCTCAGAAGCTGTGCTTGAGAAGGAAATCTGTCTTTCCACTATGCTGAGTCAAGCTATTAACCCAGCCAATACATATGTACAGGGAATTTATGAAGCACCCACTTACTTCTTACCTCGTCTTGCCCTGCTCCTGCAAGTCTAACACAGATATCAGCTTCCACTTCCTCTCGTCTCCACCGTCCATTTGTTTTTCCCGAACTCCTCTTGGTGGGGATGGGGAAATTCAGCTGCAAGAAAGAGGCAGCCCAATGCCCACATACTTCTAAAGTTTAAAAGCTGGCCTTCTGCACCAGCCTTTGTTTCCCCAGCTTCAGAGACCTCCCAGTCTCTCTATAATCCCTTAAATCAAGTCACTGCAATCAACCCACTTCTCCCCCGTGCCTGGTGAGGGTCAACCTACCACTCGATTGCTCTCTCAGCCTGGGACCCTCTACCCTGCCTGCAACAGAGCCAGCACCTTCCTCTGGGACTCCCACTTTACAGCTGTTGCTTAAGGCCAGAGGTTCAGAGCAGCAATGGGCTTTGTCACTTGCAAAGCATCAATCTGGTTGCTGTTGCCTCCATAGAAAAAAAACAAAAACAAAATTGAAGGCAGTGATAATTGTAACTGCTCAGCAAACCTCCACATTTTTTTTACAATTGGATGGAAAACCCCCACTTTTTTGTCCCAAATTATCACAATTGTGCAAATAGGGCTTGTTATTATCCATGCTTTCCTGAAAGGTCAGTATTCAGGGGATGATTTTCTGTGTTTGATTGAAAACCCCCAAAGCATCAAAAGAACTTTTTAAAAGAGATTTTCATAGAACAACACCTCCACCTCTCCCCTCCTTTTTTTTTCCCCTTTCTTTTGCATCAGATGAATTCCTCATAGTGTCACATAACAATAATAAAGCCAGGCCTCAGGGTAAAATTGATTGCTGTAGGTAAGGTGAGCCCAGGCCTCCTATTTTGCCTCCTACCAAGGGGCACAGAACTCCATACATGTCCAGTGCAGCACTGGGAGCAGACCACCACAGCTGTGGTCCCAGTTACTTACGAAGGCTTGAGCAACTAGCAATCAGAGCTATAAAAAAAATTTTTGAACATGATAAATAATAAAAGTGGAGATGGAAGAGATAAGTATTATTTACATATTTGAATATTTACATACTCCAATCTGTTTCACAAAACAAGATTTTCAAAAAGGATTGAAGGGAAAAAAAAATTCAGGAAAGGCACTGATATTTTAAAAATTAGGCCAGGTGTTAATTTTTAAATTGAGCTTTTGTTTCAAACTGTATACATGTAAAATAAGAAAGGTGTAGGAAAAAACCCTTGCCCTGAAGATGAACCACAGTCTTTGGTCTGAGCTTGACTTTTGCTGACTCAGAACAAAGTAGTGTGTGTGAGGGATCACACTGGAGGAAAATAAAACCATCCCCCTAAACCTTTCCCACCAGGGTTCTGTTCTTGTTTTTTCTTTATTGCAGATCAGCTACCAGATCAAGGATGTATTACTTACATGTTATTTATACATTTGTAATTAATGGGTATGAGCATTATTAGTGACCTCTTGCATCACCAGCATGCTTTCATATTTAAAGTGAATGCGAGGACCTGAATAAGTAAGCAAAATGAGCAAGTTGTTTGTTGTAGCAACAGCTCTTTAATTTTTACCGGGAAAACTCCTCATGGCCTCCAGACACTATATAAACTAGAGAAACCACTTTGGAGAAGTGGAAGATGCTGATTCAGTTTCCCCGCCCCCCCCCAGAGAATGGGAGGCTGAAAATATCCTGTGGTTATATGGGGAAAACACTAAATTAAACGTCTTAAATGTCCATTCAATTAGGCTTGAAGGAAGGTAGAATAGTATTCATGGATAATGAGCGTTATTTATAAGGAATTGTCAGTTATATAAG
The DNA here is from genome assembly GCF_000700745.2 of Antrostomus carolinensis. Classification (NCBI taxonomy): domain Eukaryota; kingdom Metazoa; phylum Chordata; class Aves; order Caprimulgiformes; family Caprimulgidae; genus Antrostomus; species Antrostomus carolinensis. The sequence continues at coordinate 33,002 of NW_010307725.1, read as the reverse complement.
TATTCCCAAGCTGTTACGCAGACCATTCTCCATTAATCACTCGGTACTCATTCAGCTAACTGTTGCTACTACCCCGTGCTATGGTTGTAGCCACGTATGTTCAGCTACTAGCCGATTAATCCCATACGTGCACGCTAGCCTCAGCATTTCCTTATTGCTTTTTCCTGCTGCTCCCATCATCTCATTGCTCGACACACCCTCAGACAGATCTGACAATGACTGTCTGTTCCTGCTGCTGCACGGGTATTTCGCCTGTGCTTGTCCTTATGTGGAGAATCCAGCCTCAACTGAAACGTGCAAAAGCCTCTGACAACGATGCTAATTTGTTTATACCCCTTCATTACTTAATGTAAAATGCAAAGCAGCTTATCTGCTGCTAAGAGGTTCCAGCTCCTCTTCCTTGCCCTGTGCCATGCCACCTGTGAGCTTGGCTTTCTGTGGGACTCCTTGGGCAAGAAGGGAGTTGACGCTCAAGATTATGGGTTTGCCTGAAAAAGGAGAAGGAGAGGGTTTGCAAACCTCCCCTCCTCACCCCAGTATATATTTTTTACAGAAGGAACAGGTCTGGGAAGGTGAGGGGGCTGGCATGCAGTAGTTACCCAATTGTCAGATGGGTGGGAAAACACAGACAAACTCCTCATCCAGCAGTGACCCATTTACCTTCAGGCAGAAAGGGAGATCTCATTAGATATCCTGGTACACCAAGAGACTTTTCCCCCACCTCTCTGAAAAGTGATCACAGCCTTAGTCAACTCACCTGGGTGTTCAGAAGCCTCCTGTTGTGAAAGCTGTAATCTCACCTGCTTCTCTTGCTGCACTGGGTTTGTATGTCACAGTGCTTCTTTCTACCAGAAAAATCAGTAGGTTTTGAAGAAATCTGTCACACCAAAGTGACAGATGGCTAAGCCATTCAGAAGTTTGAAGGTGCTTGTTAAAGCTTTAAGAAAATAAATCTGTTTCAAACAAATCTTAAAAAATAAAATAAAATAAAACAGCCTTGGACAGCAAGTTCACTGGGCTGGCAAACAAGCAGATTTTTCTAAGGCCCTTTATGTAAATATCATTTACTTTTATTTCTGTAAATCCCTAATCCTTCTTTCTTTTGTTACCTTGCCAAAGGACTTCTGCTAACAGAACACTTACTTTTAGGTGAACAAATACGCTGCAAGAATTGTGGTGGGGGGACTGAAATGCCAGCAAAACTCTGCTTGAGGAAAAAAGGAGTGAGTATAAGGGGAAAATGAGGTAATGCACCCACATTTGGGATAGGAATCATGGAAACAAGGACAAATTAACCCTTGAGGCTCATTTTAGTAACTAACTGAAGTTTTCCACAGCAGAGAAGAAGATGATTCAGGCAGCCAGCTGCAGGATCAGCAAGGTGGGTAGCTGGGGAGGAGGGCTGGTACACAGCCTGGCCATCCCCAGGGACCAGGCAACAGCTCCACCAGCCCACCTAGGAGCTGCTATCTGCAGCCCTTGCTGCTAAGGCTGCTTTCCAAAATGTCCCCTGCTCCCTCAACAGCGCACCTGGACTCACTAAGCATAAACATGAAAGTTATAAGGAGAAAAAGAGTTTGTGGCAGTACTGACCTGACCCAGTCAGATCTTCATTTGGAAGAATAAATTGTTCTTCTGATGTTAGCAAGCTCATAGTCAGTTTTTAGTTCCTATTCCTTTATGATGTTAAAAATAAAGGATCTCTTTCACAGAAGACTGTTGCAGCCAACTCATACTAAGGATATCTAGCATCCACCCAACTCCAACAGAGTTCATTAGCTGAGAAATATTGTTATTCAGCTATGTAACAATTCATGTAATACCAGTGAGGTGCTGCTACCTAGTTTGGGATTTAGCAAACAGAAATTCCACATACTAGTGTATGTGTGTGCTATGGGGAGTAATTTTTCATTGTTTCTTTTCAAATGAAGTCCATGAGCAGCAGAAGTTGGTTTCCGAGACAGTTTCAACTGAGCAGCTTTGATGCAGAGGAGAGATTGCTGACCTTTGAGAAGTTTGAAACACTGAAAGTTTCAGGGCTTTCAATAGAAATACAAAAGTTTAATGGAAAAAAAAAATCCAGCTCACTGTACCTGAAGACTTTATCCCCAACTATTCAAATTAAAACTTCAGTTAGGGATTTACTTTGGCAGAGCAGTTGTTAATCTGAATTCTGATAACTCTTCTCTATCCCAGTCACTTAAATCTGTAAAGATGCTTGATGATCCCCTCCCCATGGGAATTAATGCTATCAGGTAACTGTAATCATAAAAATGAAATAGAGAACAAAGCCTCAGGTATATATTTTTGTTTGCTATGCAGAAGGAAAGTCCCTCAGAGACACTGGACTAAGGTTTCTCCTTCAATTTGCATCACAGTAGAACTACCCACTAAAATCCCCCACAGCACCCCTGCCCTAACTCTTTTCGGGGTCTGTGTTAATGATAACAGATTCTTCAGGTGTCAACAGGAGCTTAATTTAACTAGCAGCACCTTGGTTCTTAACACTGGCCAGGTGGCCTAAGGAAGAAAGGCTCTCATTCTACGCTGAGCCAAAAAAGCAGCTACGTAAGTACACCTCTGTTTTCACTTGTCACCTAAATGGTCTCTGTAGAACCATTATTTTCATACCAAAAATCCCTTTTCAGAAAAGAACTGCAGCATGGAGAATCACAGCATGTTTTCAAGCCACTTACCCAGCTGGAGAACACTCATTTGGGAGTACAATCATAAAGCATTTAGTTGCCTTTTTATGGTTTTGAATCTGAGAATTTCAGAAACACTTCTCCATAGCTCTTTGTCTTTTACATTCCCTCAGTATCCTATTGCTAAAGTGCAGTAGGTGCCATCATTGGTCAGCTATTCAAATGCACAACTACCCTAATTCCCTTGGATCCAAGCAGTTTGACAACTCAGACCTGGAAAGATTCACCAAGTGTTCTTCCACCTGCTAGATCTGATCTGGCAGGTGTTCTCCAAACAAGCCAAGCAGATGTGGCTTCACACTGACCACAGCAGGGAACAGCTTAAGATCTAAGGTCAGGTCCACCCTCTGTCTGACCTAGGACCAGTGGCATAGCAAACAGGAAGGGTATGGATCTTAGGGAAATGATAAAATTTTCTCCCCAATACTTTCCATAAACTGGATTATTTACAGGAACATACAGATGTTCATTCTTTATGGGCATGCTGGTTTCATCACAGGTCACTGCAAAGCCCTGAGAGGATTGTCTCCCATGTGGGGTCCGAAGATGATCCCAGAGATTGTTCCAAGAAGTTCCAAAGGTCCCTGTTGTGGGACAGCTGCTCCAGAGCATCAGTTCTCTTTCACAGGGTTGCCCGCCACACCGAAGGCAGGTCAGACACATTGGAGCAAAGACAACTTTGCTTCCTTTAAACTGAATTTGGTTTAACGGCCCTTCTCCAGACTTTGTTGTGTCAAAACAATTTTCTCCCCTTTTTTAAATTTTATTGTCATGTTTGTGCTACAGGACCAAGAGGACTGAGAAAGAACAGCTGGAGTTTATTCTGGGCCTTTTTTTCAGAATAAGTTTTTCAGCACAAAACAAACAAAAAAAAAAGTCCTCTTGAGTCTTACTCTATGTATTATGTAGGACCCCTGCTCCCTCCAGACAGCAAGCTCTTTGAGGCAAGGGCTGGTATGTACTCTGTCTTTGGACAGCGTGTCTGAAGCTTACCATTTTTTAAATACAAAGAAATTCCAGACACCTGAGTCAAGCAACTGCCGTACATGCCCGCATGAGTGCAGGCAACTGGCAACTTCGTAGTAAAACCAGCCAGGTTGATTGGAAACTGGCCAGATGGCAGCTCCTGCAAGCTAAAAGGATTAATTATTTGAGGATCATGCCTGGAGAGCAGGCGTGATGAATGCAATATATAATTCCTTGTCACGACTGTGTGTCAGCCTGGGAAATAAGGAACAGCCAGTACTCTGGGGTTCAGTCACAGCCATCTTTGCTCTTTCTGGGGAGGCAGCAGTTTTTTTATAAGGCCCAGAAGATTAAAAAGGTCTCTGTTTTAGCCTGAAACTGTATGTGTGAACATCTATCATCTAGCAGCCTTCGTTTTCCTACAATTACATCGATGTCATACATTCTTTATTATACATTTCACAACTGTAGTACTAATTAACTATTTTATTGGGTCTGTGTAATCAACTATGTCATGACTCAAATATCTACAAGACTGCTTTGGGTTTTTCCATTTCAACTTATCACATAAGATTCTGTAGCTCCTTTTTCTGTCAGAGTACTTCACTAGATAGCCCTACTGCTCCTGGCCAAAGAAAACTACCAGCCAACCTCCAAGAGCTCCTAAAATTGTCCAGTCTAATTAAGAGCAGTTTGTCTAAGTGGAAAAATCCACTTAGGAGTTTGCTGCCAAATGTGCCTTGCAGAGCTCATCTGGGGTTATGTCTTCTGCCATAGTTCAAGGCGCTGGGGGTTTTGTGGCCGTCTCCCACCTCGGTCCTGCACGTGGCTGAGGCTGGAGCTGGGGGGGACATGATCCTCCTGGCACGCTGAGCAGGCAAATTCCTCCACACAGAGCAAAAACACCTCCCCAGTTTCTGATCAACGTACCCTTGGTCCAGAAACAAAGGCAAACCTCTGACACAGCCCGTTCCTCTGGCCAGGCAGCGAGGTCCTGGCTGCACTCCCATTCAAGTGGCACCAGCAACAGCCTGTTTTCAACAGCTATGCATAAGCACAGTTATTTCTAGCGCAGTTTCCCTGAGCTCTGCCAGCAGAGAGACTTTTTTTAAAAAAAAATATATGTATTTTCAGACCTTAGCTAGCCAAACCATGCTGTATTCTCCACCTAGGCGTGAGTATAGAGTTACAGACCCTGGCCGAAGCTGTGGGGAGGAGGAAGGATGACTTAAGCTCTCATAAGGCACTTTTACCATAATCTCTGGGGCTTTACCTCTCAGACCTGTGCTTAACCACATATGGCAACAGCACAGACAGGGCTCCAGTCACTTTGGCCCTGCCGCCCACACGTCTCCTCATGCAAAGTGCCCCTTTGCTCCCCAGGCAATGTGTAGATGCTTGTCGAGCCTACCTTCCCTCCATCACACTGCCCTAACTCACAGCACAGCCCTGGCAGGGCTCAACAGAGGTGTGCTTAAAGGAAAGAAATGGAGCTCTGCATTTAGCCAGCTGGCCATGCTTGCCTGTCTTGCCTGCTGTCTCTATCCCCACACCTTGGCTACCACAGCCCTGAGCTCCAGGGCTACTGCTCTGCTTCAGAGCTCAATGAGGACATAGAATCATAGAATCACAGAATGGTTAGGATTGGAAGGGACCTTAAAGATCATCTAGTTCCAACCCCCCCCTGCCATCAGCAGGGACACCTTCCACTAGACCAGGTTGCTCAAAGCCTCATCCAGCCTGGCCTTAAACACTTCCAGGGAGGGGGGCATCTACAGCTTCCTTGGGCAACCTGTTCCAGTGTCTGAGCACCCTCACAGTGAAGATCTTCTTCCTAATATCTAATCTAAACCTGCCCTCTTTCAGTTTAAACCCATTTCCCCTACCCTTACACAAACACCCTTTGGGGATCTTTGTGCAGTTACATCCCTTGGTGGAATAAAATGTCCTCCTTCAATAAAGCTACCTGCTTTTGATTTATCACATTATTTTTTAGATCCTTCCTTCTTTCAACGACAAAAGGGCATGTCACTTCATGTCTGTCATTGCGTCGCTGCAGGAATTCTGCAGAACAACCCTGATCCAGCTTTGGCTCCTGGATTGAAGAAGTTTCTGACTGGTCCCATTTTGGTGAGATCTGAGTGTGGGAGAAAGGAGCCCAGATTTCCAGAATGCTTTTGCATTGCTGAGGGCAACCCAACAGTGCCCTCCCCTCAGCCCTTCTATCCCCTTCTCCATTTATTTACATGTGACTTCTTTAGCTCTAATCTGACACTTTGCTGTGGTGGAGCTGGATCCAACACATAAATAAGGCAAATAAAGCACAGAGAGTCCTCTAATGCCTCTCCGCAGTGTTGCTCCTCAGAGCCAAACTGGATTTTAGGAGCTCATCTTTGCCCATTGCTGTTTCCTCACCTGAAACTATAATCTTCTCTTTGTGCTTTCAGTCACTTCCATAGCAACCAGTTGTGATGGCTCTGAGGATTATCGCTGCAGGAAGGAAATAAGCAGTGATGGAAGAAAAAAAAAAAGACCTGTTTTTTTGCTCTGATCCTGCTTTTATGATGGTGGAGTGAGTGAGTGCAGATAAAGAGTGTTCTTAGCCTTCAGCTGATCTCCAGACAGTCCTAAACTGAATGAATAGCCAGTTGCAAAGTTGGGTTTGTTTCCTCCATTTCTGTGAGTCATCATATTCAGCTGAGCCAAAGCAATACGAGAAACACGTTCACCAAGAGCCTGCTCACCTTGCTTGGCTGACCTGTCCAGTTAAATCAGTTCATATGATCAAACTGACTCTCCTCAGAAAGGACCACTAGTCTGGCACTAATGCACCACAAAATATTTGTGCAAATTCCTCAGTAATAAAAACATCCCGAGAAAAGGAGATGGATAATAGATGCTCAGTGGTCCTGTGGTGAAGCCCAGGAAAATAAACAGAGAGCCTCCTGAGCTTTTGGCTGGACTGAACTAGTAGAAGAGTCCTTTAAGTAATTATATTAACTCGGGAGAGGGACTTTTAGAGATCACTAGGAACATCTCATTTCTCTTCAGTGCCTGAGTCAGATCAAGCAACTCAAATATCTGAAGGCATAAGAAACAACACGGAGGGTAGTGCAGAGAAAAAGATGTAGCATAAGCCCATGAGGCAAAGTCTGACAGAAGGGTGAACCAAGGGTGCAGCTCCCTCAGGGTTCCACAGGAGGATGGGGCAGCTGAAGTGGAGCTAATGATGTGAGTTGTCAGGTCCTGGAGAAACAATTCTAGAGAGAGAGACCTTTCCCCAGAGAAGGGTGGGAAAGGGAGGTTGAGTGGTAGAAGTCTGTGAGTCACCGGGGACTGCATGCATAGCAGTTCTCCCCATCTCAGAGCCCCAGATACAGTGCTGCTGGTAGGGGTAATGCTAATAGGATCTGGAGTCAAACAGAGGAGAAACCTCCTGCTCTTCAACTGCAGTCCCTCCGCTGCGGATGTGGCCTTGGGGGACAGCAGCCTGCTGCACGTGGGTCTCCACAGTCGCTTGTGCGCCCACCTCAGAATGCCCAGCACCAGCCACTGCCAGGCGAGCAGCACAGAGGGGTCTTTGTGCTGCCTTTGTTGTCCTGAAAGGTCTCTGTAATTTTTATCATTATTTTCCCAGAAGCGACAATGTGTTCTGGAGAAATGTGTGTTATTTGAGTGCTCAGTACACCAATTTTTTTCATTGCAGGTGCAGCAAGAAATGAAATGGAAAATAAGTTCATTCCTTCAATATTACTGCTAAGCCTGACTAATCACCCTCTGACCGCAGCGGGCAGCCTGCCCAAGGAAGTTGCTCCGAGATAGGAGCAGCAGAGCTTGTATCCCCTTCTCCTCGCTGCCTGAGAAGGAGCAGCCTGCAGGGAGCCGTGCTCTGCTTGCTCCATGGGGAACGTGCTGGGTCTTGGCCGGCCAGGCTGGCTGCCGGCGCGCAAAGAAACCGGCTTCTGCACGCACCTGCATAATGCACCCCCATTAATGAATGCTTTCTGAAGGGCACAGAACATTTCCCAGAGAGGAGCCTCACACCAGATCTGTGGTTCTGGTTTGGGGTTATGGAAGTGGTTTGATTTTTTTTGCCTTTTCTTGCATGGAGGAGGTTTGTCGCTAGAACTTCCCTCCAGCGCTGGCCCCCTTGGCCGCAGCCAGCCTGGCGTCGGTGCTGTGGTGGGCTCAGGGAGGGCAGCCAGGCTGGCTCCCTCTCCCCCAGCAGCCTGCTTTGCTGGGGAAGGGACCCTCTGCCTGGCGCAGGGCACTTGCACCCCACTGCCTTCACTGGGACCCCAGGGAGCTGGGGACATGCTACCAGCTGGCTCTGGGCTGCCCAGGAAGCCCCACACCACCTTCCCTCTGGGCCTGCCCATGAGTGGAGCCAGTGGGAAGGGACTGTGGATGCCCTCCTCCATGGCAGCCATGGGCCAACAGCACCAGCACAAACCTGCCAAAAGCAAGAGGCAATGTTGTTGGGGGTGAGAGGAGGGGGGGAGCCTGCTGGGTTGATGCCTGCAGCACCACTCACTATTGCACCATGGCTATTGGGTTTGACAGGAAGGTGCCAGCCTGCGGGTGTGGGGTGGCAGCACCAGTGTTGTTGGTGGATGGCATGAGGTGCCACCATGCCGGGTGTCTGTGGGTTCTGGGCAGAGCTGCTAAGCTGGGTCCCACCACCCTGCCCACACACTCCAGCCAGGTGGTGTCATGCCTCCCTATCGCCCAAAACACTGACACACAAAGCTGACAGCAACCAGATTAGGAAAGGTGAGGTGAAAGCTTGTGCAGGTGACCTTGAAAAGTTGGAGAGAAAGCAATTTGCATGTGTACTTTAGTAAATATCTCCAAGGAGCCTAACAAAAGCTCTAATCTCGAACCACCTTCAAGCATGCAGTAATGACAAAGGGAAGCTCAAAACCATGAACAGGGTAATGTGCTGAACTAATACATATTCACCACCGCTGATGTGGAGGTTGCATCAATCAGATCTGCTTCATTCTTCATAGCCTGATCCAAGACAGGTCATGCATAATCTTTTTCTTCTCACTCAAGTCTGTACTGGAGACAGGTGGTTATAAGTTCTGCTTACCAGGCTGTGCTGCCGAAATTATTTAGCTGATCACTTTGGTGGGGTGTGTTAGAAAGGATTAGGTTATTTGTGGGCATGTGCACATGTACGTATAAAATGAAGCCTTCAGGGGGAAATCTATGCTAGGATATATTTAGCAGAAAACCCCAAAGGAAGATTTTTCAGACTTGTTTTTTTTTTCCTTTTTGCTAAACCTTTTATTTTCTTAGATGAAAGGAAAAGAGAAGAAAGACAAGGTGAGAGAATATGATTAAAAAAAGAGACAACAAAACTTTGCTAGGATTTGTAGGGGGGAAAGCATGCAAACCCAGGACTGCAGAGTCACATAAAAATGAGACTGGAAGAGAAATAATTAGGTCGTGCAGTCCCACAAAGCAGGACCAGCTGGACATAAACCTGCTGTATTGCAGGTCTGAAACAGTCCAAATCTGTGGTGAAAAGTCCCCCTGCTTCACCAAGCCAAGCCTCTCCTCCCCACAATGGCTTGCTTTTTCCATTCACCTTTCTCAGGCCCTTTAGTTACGAGATGGCAGAGACCTATGGAGCACAGGTGGAGAAACACAGAAAGCTTCCAGTGCATGCAGAGAAAAGAAACAAAAGAATACACCAAAAAAGGCTGGTGATGTATTAAGCCAATAACTAAAGCTTTTCACACAAGCTTCTTCCTTAATTACTGTATTTAGTGCCACTGGCGTAATCACAAACGTAGCACTGTGACTGTTCAGTCAGTCATGACAGACCCAGCACGGTATAACCTCATCCCCACGCCTCACCAAGTTCCCTGAAGCCTTTGCAATAGCATCCTTCATTCTCCAGCCCTGCAGCCTAGAAAATAAGTCAAGGATGGATACTGAACTGTATCAGTACGCTCTCTATGCTGAAATGACTAATGTTAATATGCTCACATTATAGCAAATACCCACAAGCCACACAAATCCCCAAAGCTAAAACCAACCTGGCAACCTTAACTCTGGCTGTATTTCCATATTACAATTCCTTGGGAAGCAGATTTAGCTTAAAAGGTGCCCTCTTGCCCTCCTCTAAGCTGCTGTGTGTACAGCTCCCTCCACCCAGCTGTGACCACCTCTGTGTTTGACTAGCTCTGTTCTAAGCTAACTTCGCAAAATGACCTGGTTTAAAAATGTTTTTTAAAAATCTATATTTTGGGGTTATTTTTTGCAAGTTGAGACAATTTAGAGCTCTTGTTTCAAGTATGCTCACCAAAAGCACTGGGCTGGTGCCCCAGAGAGCCGTGGGAATTGCCTTTGGGAGCAAGAGTGCTGGTGAGCTGCTGGGGAAGAGAGGACAGAGACCACAGGGGACAGATGTACCAGCAAAGGGGTCAAAGTGCAAATTCCTATTCATCTGTCACTTAGTAAAGTTAAACCTTTACACATCAGGGACACGACTGTCCTCTACATGGAGGCCTTTTCCACCATTTTGACGACATAAAATATTCAAGGGGAAAAGTGACATTCCTGCCCCCTTTAAATTGAATGCCTTGGTTGCAGAGGGATCTAGTTCTGCAAAAACAAGGATCAGATAGTAGTTCTCATTATAACATGAAATACTCAGGCTGTGGAGTAACGCCAAGTTCATGTTGTTTGGGAAACCCCATTATTATTACACTCCTTTTTAATTTCCTGACTTCCCAGTGGATCATCTTCCAACCTGAACTTTGCATTCTTTTCTCTCTTTCCCATCGCTTAGTTATAACTAACCAAAGGGGCAGGGGGTGAACATTAAATAAAATTCCTTACCAATGGTTTTTATTTTCCAGTTTTCACAGAACTTTAACAGTCTTACTCTCAAATATGGTTGCAGACGCACCACATTCATGCCAAAGCTTAAGAGATTTGTTCAGAATGAAAATGAGGTGGAAAAAATGTATCTGTGCAGCTAATGCCTCCATTCTTCCCCCTCCAAAGTCCATAGGCACCTACCAGTCCATCCCAGTTGAAGCCAGACCACACTGCCGAGAGAAGAGTGTAAGGTGATAAACACCAGAGAGAGCAGGATCAGGCAGGGCCATCAAGAATAGGATAACAGGAATTAGCTGAGTAAGTAAGAAATAAATGTCCTATTTCTACAGTCCTGTTCCTCATCACTGTTCTGCAGAAAGAGTGAGTAACTAAATTAAGCAGAAGAACCTTTAGCAGGAATATGACGGGAAACGAAATCCTGACAGCAAGGTCTGTTAGGCTCCAAAATGGTCCCTCAAGGGAAGCAGCGGACGCTTGAGTCATTTGAACAATAGACTGGACCAAGTGCTGGAAAATACACAGGAGGGAATAAATCTGCATTAGCAGAGGGATGTCTCAAATGACCTAATAGGTTGTTTCCATCCATAAATCTGGGATTCTGTGACAAGACATTAGCCAGAAGAGGGCTGCGGCAACATCACAAACAGATACACCCATATTATGTACGTTGGAGCCTGGAGTGCCCACAGTGACCTACGTGTTATGTGAATGACAACTCATATTTTTGGAACATTTTAGTACATAAACTGTTTTCCATCACCCTTAGATTCTGGATCTGACTTGTGTGTGCACCTCATCAGCCAGTCCATGTCCTATTTACAGGGTGAGGGAAAAGAACTGGGACATCTGTGCCTCTTAGTTGTTCTTCATAATTAAAATACTTGGTCTAGACCCAGATCACTGGCTTCTGGGGCCTTCCAGCTCCTCTGTTTTTTTCTTCCAGTGTTTGACTTTTGGGGGACAACATCTGGGAATTTTTCTGGGAAGAAAGTGCCCACAAGTCTACTGATCTTAATTCAGGAATGACAAAATGTAGGTCTTCCTCCCTGCGCCACAAAGAAAAAAACCATAGTACAGAAGTAAATAAACAAACAACAAAGATTAAATTATTTAGAAAACAGTTATCATCTTCCTTTGCAATAATGCACAAAATCCCCCTGCTAGATTTTACTACCCTTAGTACCAACTTCATCCCTTCAAGGGCTTTAATTCTCAAAGAAACCATCCTCCTTTCCTCACACGGGTACACTACTAATATGAGGAAGCAGGGACCTCTTCCCCAACACATGGGAGAGTTAGCATAAGACATTCCCTTCCTTATCTCCTTAAAAATAAAGCTCTCTTTCATACCCATGCATGTATGTGTCTGCACACAACTTCTAATGGCTCAGCCAAAAGTCAACCCTCTAAACAAAAATGAGGGTTCAAACCTACCAATAACTTCTCTGAGTTCCCATCCCCGCTCTCCTTTGCCTCTTGAAGAAAGAGGAATGGAGTGCCCCACTTCAAGCCTTTCTCTGTTCTGTGTCACCAACACTCAGCACCCCTCCTACCCTCCATCCATCCAAAAGCGTCAGGAACCGCTGGGTGCCGACTGCTGCGCATCGTGCTCCAGCACACAGCAGCCAGCCTGTCTGCTGCTCCCCTTCTGGCACTCGCCCCTGCAGAGAGGGAAGAGCTCTGCCATGGACTCCACCAGGAAAAGTTCCCCTTGCTGTTAGCGAGTCCTGAAAAGCCTTATTAGCCACTCATTACCAAGCAGGAGTGACAATAGGTAATAATTGGGGCCATTTAGGCAAAGAAAGAGCTCCTGAGAGTGTCATTATTAATTCTGGGAATATAATTTTGTGTGGTACGGAGAAATCACACTGATTCAGGTGCTGAATGCAACAGAGGGAGTTCAGAGCACACCATGTACATGTGTATTCACGCGTACAGGCGCGGGTGCGCATGTGCGTTCCCTCTCCTGATGCCTATCAGCCAGGGTAAAGGAGGTGAGCTAGTCTGTACTCCTCCAGTTTGACTGAGCACGTCTGTAGCCATGATCACATCTGATCCCTTGTCTTGCCCTGCCAGACGCCAGCTCTGAGCAGCATACTGCAGTGGCAGCTCTCCTTTCCTCCTGCCACCAGAACACAAACACCAGTTTTCCCAGGTATCTCAAAACTCAGCACTTCCTGTTGTGCCTGAGGAAATAGCTGAGATTTCTGCAAGTGTTTAAAAAACAGAGGTGGACATTTAAGCAAGGGCTGGAGTCCTTTGAAATTGCACTCCTCACCTGCCTGGGTTAACCTGCTCCAAAAATCCCAGCAGACACCTGTCTACAATTTTAAGAGCTCCAGTTTTTTTGAAAGGTGGTCCCTTCTGGACGAGCCACAAGCTTGGCCCCTGGGTGAGATGCAGGAAGACAAGGATGGGGAGCTCTCCTTGGCTCCTGCACCAACACAGCCCCTAGTGCTGGCACATGAGGACGGCACGAGGAACATGGCTCATTTCTGCAAAGAGAGGGAAGGCTTCTCTTTAACACTCCAGCCAAGTCCTGTTTTGATGATGCAACTGGGTTTGAGCAGGCAGGGAAGTGACTAGGATGATCATGACATGCAAAGTCTTCTGCGGAGTGCAATTAGGAGCTGCTGTGATTTCCTCAACAATTTTGGTAATGGCTCATGTGACAGGGAAAAAAACCCGGTAACACTGGAAGCTTTTATTCTTTTAGAGAGATTTTATTCCTCCAACATACAATACACACCTGAAGGTATGATCTCAGAGATCACAAACCCAGGTGAAAGTCAGCTCAGTTCACAGGCAAGGTTTGGCAGTGGTGTTAAGAGGCCATGTGCTGGTGCATTAACCTCTCTGCAGTGAGCTCCAAAGCAGCTGGACACCAGAAAAAAGCTGAAGACTAATATGCAGCAGGCAAAATAAATAAATAAATAAACAATTAAAAAAGAAATCCCCAGCATGCCAGTGTGGATGTGTCACGCAAGGCAAGTGCTCATGGCACCTCAAATTCAGCAGTGAGAAAAACCAGTAGGAGAGGTGCTGCTGGGGTGCCTGACTCTTGCTCGCTCTGCTGTGCAGAGAATCAATGTTTCAGGGCACAACCTGCCCTGAGGAACTAGTTAATCCTGGTCACTCAAGGGATGAATGCAGCCAGTGACTTGATTGCATTTACAGTGTTAAGCCAGTTATAGAATCCAATTAGTGACTGTCAGCTGCTTGTGGGGTCCTGGATGAAAAGAAATGGATCCACCCTTCGACCAGGAGGGTGCTTATGGGCTTGCGAGACGGAATCTGTGCTGAAGAACAACCGGGCATTGCTGCACCCCACAACCTCTGTGTCTGCTACCTGATAGTGGGCTGGAGCTGGGAGAAAGAGGATTTCACAGCTAGTGACTAACCCCAAAATGTGCTGAGGAGACCATCTGCACAGCAAAATTATTCGCTTCCTTTGAGGACAAACAGCAAGGCTAAAACAATAGCCCAGTAGTCCCAAGTAGTCCCAAGCAATTTCCCCTCTCTCCCAAAGGTCCAGCAGCATCTACAGCCTTGTGGCCCGGTTGCATTGACACCTCCATCACAGGACCCACAGTTCCTCCTCCTGCTGCCTGCGACTGTCCCAGCATCTCCCACCACTTGTGCCATTCATGACAGGTAGCGGGTGGTAGAAGAAACACCAGCATTAGATGCACCAAAGCTTCCACCACCAAGAGGCATGAGAGGGAGACCAGGATTCCCGTTTCCCCCTGCAGTTCTGATGTTCGTCTTGCCAGGCTGAAATGCAGCTTCTCCTCCCTTCCCTCTGGAGACCACCCCTCCACCACATGTCAGACTCCTGCTAAACATGACCTCCTTCTGACCAGCAGTTAGCACACAGTGGGTTGAGTGGCCTGAAGTCACCTAGTCCCATCAGATCTCCTGTTCCTCTTTGCTTCTCACTGCTCTAGTGTGAACACGACCCACCGGGTCACATCGTTTGGATGCCTACAACTCATCGGGTATGTCATTTGGTGATTTACAATAGAGATCTAGGTAATTAAGAACTGAAACTACATTTCTGTGTCAAAGCCATTGCTGTAGCCTTTTAAATCATCTTACCTCGACTATTTAATGGAGAAGCCTTTCCTCCCTCCAGGACAGAGATCCACCTTTTCACTCCCATATTTAACTGAATTAAAAGTGTATGCACCTCCTTCTGCAAAGAGTTATTAACCCTCCCTACCCCAAAATTAACACCACTACCCCAGTTTTTCTCAGACATACCAAAAAAGGGAAAGCAGTGTGGGTCATATAAATAACTGACTGATTTGTCCAGCTTTGCAGTTAATTTGGTGGCTCTGTGTCCTTGTTCCTGTTGTGCTCACTTTCCATGAACAGAAAGCAAAAATGTTCATGGAAAATGGATTTCAAAGGCATGTGCATAAGTGTTCCTGGAAATCTAATTTTATGTTTTCAGTAAAAGCATCTGCTACCATAGAAGGTTTGAGCAGCAAAAACCAATAAGACATTTAGCTGACCACTGCACAGCTACCTTCACTTGGTCCAAAGAACAGAAAGTGTGAATATATCCCAGCAAATATAAGAGTAATGTTGTCAAGCAAGCAGGACAAAGCAGCTAAAATAAAATTATGTCCTACTTTTTCTTTCCATGTGGCATGAACAGAGGGGTTTAAAGCTCAATTTTTGCAAGATGTTGCTTGCAGGAGGGGATCTGTTTGGAAAACCAGCAGGTGGCTGGGGACAATGGGTATGAGAGGTCCTAAATACCCATCTACCTAATGAGTGTGTAGACAAGATCACCAGATGATAATGATGTTACCTTAACAAGAAATGGGAAAGAAATTATCAGCAAGAATAGGCAAAAAAGCACTTAGCTAGAATTTCTGAAATCCCTTCCAGCTCTCAACTAAGATATTTTTGTTGTCACAGAGTAAACCAAGGACTGGTAAAAAAACAGTTGCCCAGGGCAGCGGAAAGGGATGTAAGACAGAGGAGAACTAAAAAAGCACCCCAGCATGATACAGGAAAAGCTTCGTCAAAAATAATGAATCTAAATTCACTGCCCCAGTGGCTGAAGACACAAAGGATGAGATTGCCTGGCTCTGGAGGTCAGTGCCTTAATGTGCCGTTAATAGTGTTCATATCATAAAGCAGCGTCGCTGCATTGGCTGTGATTTAGCAATGCCAGTTTACATCAGCTGAGGAAGCGATCCATAAATTCAGCTCCGCATCTCTGTAAATACACTGAAAGGAGAAAGGTTTGGTCATCTCTGGAAGACATAACGAGGGGTCCGCTGGGCTGACCTGGGCACTCCCCAGTGCTCACCCTGCTGTCACTGTTTTGACACCCACCCGCAAGGTGCAAAAGGGACAGCAAGTGGTCTGTGTGCTGCTGGCTATGCAGATCCATCTGTTCACTGAGGTAGCTCTGCTCAATTTCACGCCCTGCTCCAGACCCACTCCAGTGGCTGGCTGCACAGGGAATGAGCCTCAGAGATTCTCCAAAACTCAAGTGTCAGTAGAGAAGATTTTAGGATAAAACAATAAAAGTAATATTAGCAGATTGCTGGGACCAGACGGTTTCACTCAAGAGCTCTGAGGGAACTCAGACTTGAAACTGCTGACCTATTCAGCACAATACCACAGCAGCTGCTGAAATGGCGAGGCACCGCAGGAATGGAAGGTGGCAAATGTTCCATTCATTTTTAAAAAGGGCTTTTAGAGGCCATCCAGAGACCTGTGGACTGGAAAGCTGGGCAAGGCAAATTGACAGAAAGTATAACAAAGAGCAGAATAGCGAGATATGTCATAGAACAGGAAAGAGCAAAGTTTGTAGAGTGAGAGCTCAGGCATTTGCAAATCCATTCGTGTCAAGACAGGGCAACTTGGCATATTTGTAAAAGATCCAACTGCAATCAAGGGGAGAATGATCTCAGAAAACTGAATGACACGGTGATGAAATGACATATGAAACTCGCCAGCAGCAAATACAAAGCAAGGAGCGTGAGGAACACCAGCTCTAGCCATACAAAGACCATCAGGAGCTCTAAATTAACATCAGTCAGGAAGGAAACATCAGAGTCACCAAACCTGTTGAAAACTCCAGCTCACTGCTCAACAGTTGTCAACAAGGCAAATGAGAGCTTTAGGAATTACTACAGAATGAAGAGAGAATGAACGAGTGACCACCTCTAGGGTACCCTTGCCTCAAACACAAGGTGCAGCTCTGCAGACACCAAGGAGGATGTAGAAGAATTGGTGAAGATACAGAGGAGACGGCACGGAAACGTGCAATGGCTTCATAGGTGGGTAGGCTCACTACAGTCGCGTTCTTCTGCTCAGTCATCTCAACAGAGGAGAGATGTGAGAGAGCACAACTCATGAGCAGCATGGAGGTGTGAACAGGAAAGCACTACTCAACGTGGCTGCTAAGACAAGAGAAAGACAGCACAATCCAATCTGTTGGGCTGGAGGTCTAACACAAAGAAAAGCAAGTTCTTCTTTCACACAATGCAAAATTGAGTTATGGCACTTGTTGTCACAGGATGCTGTGAAGGGCAGAATTATAAAAGAATTCCAAATGGGGTTAGCCAAATTCTTGGAGGCTCAACCCATCTGCAGCTGTTAAACACAATGACCCAGATGCCAATCAAAAATTTCCTTAACCGCAGTCTGCTCTCTGCTGAGCTGGTAATACCACAGAAAGATTGTGCTACACTTGCCCTGTCCTTACACCCTTTCCCTAAGAGTCTGCTTCTGAAATGAGCTGCCCAGTTAGCTGGACCTTTGGTCTGAGCCACTAACACTGCATAAGACATTACACATTATGTAAGATGTATGTTAAGAAACTGGAATTTTCTGGATTATCAAGTTTGTTCACCTCACATGAATGTCTTGCCTTTAGCAGATGCTGGTATCTGACGCCTTGGGAGAAAGCATTTCTGTCCCAAAAAATCTATCTATCACGCCCCTGGCAGTCTGTACCAAAGACCAGCTCTTTCCTGATCTCCCACAGATGCTCTGCTAAATCCATAAACCATGACAGTAGATTACCTTTATCATTGATTTAACTGTCACCACTAAAAGTAGTTAGCAGTCATGAAATAAGCCAGCAACCATATTTGAAGCAATGTTCTCCCAAGGCACATATTTCCTTTTATTAGTTCTCAAATTAATTCTCCTTCATTGCACAAAGCGTGCCTTATTCTCACTTTGCAGGATGAGTAAAACGGAAGTGCTGATCACTTTCTATCATCTCATGCACCATAATTTTATATGCTTAACTGCTCTTCCTTCTGTGCCTTCTCCTTTCCAGCTGACACAGGCCAAGATTACACGATGGATGATGTCTTTCACCATGAGAAAGTCTGTTCCTCACTGAGGTGTGACTGCTGCTCTGGACACAGTGAAGGAGAAGGTCGTGGGTCTGGGGATGAGTTATGCATCACCTGGCAGAGGGGCAGGAGGAAGGGGACATCCCTCGCTACCATGGCTGGACCACACTGGCACCAGAGCGCTCGGCTTGGTGTCTGTGCTCAGCTTGCTCCATGCAAAAACAGCCTGTGTTTTTCATTGCTACCAGTCTAGCATCTCCTGCCAGCTCTAAGCATTTCCTTTTTTTAAAAAAACAAGGTTTGATCATTCACTTTTGGGGCTATGCTAAACTTGCCAACATCTGTTCCATCTGAAAGGGGAGGAAAAATACCAATCCTGGACTGAAAAGGAAAGGAAAAGGAACTAGGTACCAAATTGTAACGTGAGAAATGAAGCCAAGAAAAACAGCATCTTGAGAGATATTAAAGACAAAAACAAATGTGGTAAACAGGAGCAGAGACAGATTTCAGAGGAAAGGCAGGAAGACAGTGACTAAAGCACCAAATGAAACAGCGTACACATGGAAACTGAGTCCAGAGTCCCAGAGTTTCTTTGTTCTTGTTTTTCCTACCATTTCACTGAATTCATGATGCTGTCAAGATCCCTCTATACCCAAGGGTCAGTGATGTCAGTGAAAGTTGGAGGAGCTGCATTGATTTATATCCATTAAGAAGCAACTTTCTGAGATTTCCCAGAATTACTGGGGTTTAAAATAATGCCCTGAGAACCCAGCTGAAAACAGCAGTTGGGATTATTCTTAAGCCAGGTCATATCAAAAGCTAGATTAAAAATAATTAAGAATACCTCCATTATTTTTTAATAGTTGCAAAATTCCTAACTTTGGACAGTCATGTTGAAAACAACCCTAGAAAAACATGTGCATGGCACTTTTCTAGCAGTTTGAGAGTCATGGCAAATGCATACAGAGCTCTACAAATTTCAGCTCAGCAAACGACTCCTTTAGAAAGCAAAATAAATAAATACTATCTCTGTTGCCCCCAAGCTTTTGTTTAACTTTTTGGATTTGCCTTCCCACCACTCTCCTCTTCCTTCAAAATGTGATAGGTGGATTTGAAAATAAAAGCTTCAGAATGAGAACCTAATTTTTTTTCCAAAAACCTGACATTGTTCATTGGGAAGAAAACAATCCTCTTTTTTTTTCCTTCTTCTCAGTGTTTGCCAGTTAAACTAGAAGATGTAAATATTTAGGGGTCCCTTTGCAGGTGAAACCCCTCCTCCCCTTCATTCTAACTGCATGTGCAGAATACAAACCCTTCTGTGGCGAGCACCCTATGTGCATGCTGTGCAGAGGACAGCCCTGGGCTATGAGTGTCTCTCAGAGCAGATGAAGTAAAACTGGGGAAGAGACGGAGGATCTTGTTCCACAGTCTAAGCAGCACAGGTCAGGCTGGTCTCTCCTTCTGCACTGCCCGCTGGCACGGCCCTTTCCCTTCTCGCCGCTCCCCCCCTTCCCCTCCTTTTGGCCATTCCCACCCCAGGACACGCTTGGTAAGTAACATCTCCACCAGCTTCAGTGCCGCTCTCTCAGATCACAGGCAGCCGCCTCGGGTGCTCTCCCAACTGCTCTTGCTGGAGCTGAGGTGCATCCCCACCTGCAGCAAAGGCAGCTCTGCAGCACAAACCTCGGTACCTTTCCAGTATTTAATTCTCAAACTATACTTTAAAGGAGGGGAAAAGCCACCACCCCTGGAATCTCTCC
Organism: Antrostomus carolinensis; assembly: GCF_000700745.2. Lineage (NCBI taxonomy): Eukaryota > Metazoa > Chordata > Aves > Caprimulgiformes > Caprimulgidae > Antrostomus > Antrostomus carolinensis. The sequence goes on along the minus strand of NW_010307725.1, from coordinate 13,379 downwards.
CTCCCCCTCTTCTCTTTCCCCCTTAGCTCTTTTTCCATCACTGCCCTAATCTGGCTGGGGCCTCTTTCAGATCAAGGTGACACGGGTGGAGTGCTCATCTGGTAAGGACTAAACCAGGCTTGACCATTTTCACTTCGTAGACCTCTCTTAGTGTCAGATTTCATAACCCGATTACTACAGACTTGGGTTAGATTCAGACAGATTGCCTGCCAGCGAAAGGCTCAATATCCCATTATCAGATTTGTGAGCCCGCTATTCCTCTTCATTTAGTATATAATAAAAAGTGTCAGTAACATCCTATGGACTTAGGCTTTAAAATGAGTCTTTACTACGCGAGGCGTATGCATATACCAGAAGAAAATACTCCACAGAGTCATCTGCAGGACAACAATTTTAAAACATTTTTTATTTAAATATTAAATAAAACAACATCGACTAATCATTTTGGTGTACACCTCTCATTTTAACATAAGAAATAAAATGATTGTTCAGTCATGATAAAAAATAAACTATACATCTCAATTAAACCAATCACGTAGTGTCTTTAAATACCCTATTGCATTGCAGTCTGAAGAACAGCACTGTCAAGGTATCTACAAAAAAACCCAAACTTTTAAAATGACCTCTTTCTGCTCCAACAGTAATTCCAAAGAGGTTCTACAGCAATTGGAAAAGAAAAAAAAAAAATACTATGAAAGTAAAGTGCTTGTCATTGCTCAGGACAGGAAACAAAAGAATCTGTGGCCTTTTGATCCATGGCATTAAACAAAAGAAATATTGAAGAGGAAATTCTGTGTTTTAAGTATGCATGCTACCCCTTACAAAACTGAAGGCAAAGTTGCTGCTTGTGATGAGCTGGCTTCTTCTTGCCCTCCTCTCCAGTCATCTCCATGCAATCTGTTTTTTGAGTTAGGGTTTGTTTGGTTTTTTTTTTAATTTCTTCTTGTCTGTTTTAAAACCACTACAAATGAGCATGAGACTTTGGTGTTTTCTCTGCTGCAAGGCACCACTCATTAACAGAAATTCAACTCAAGCAATTTTCTCTCACTTTGAAGCTTCCAGACCACGTAGCAGCAGTGGCAAGCTGGAGATGCACCAGTATGGACACACAGATACAACACACAGATAAGGAGGTCGTTTATGGAGAGCCACAGACAGAGCCACACGACATCTTCAACCCTTCCTACTCCCATCAATTAACCTGGTCGATCTTTGGCTTTTTTCTTTTTTTAAAAAATAAAACAAACAAAAAACAGGTTTCTGTGTTATTTGCAAATGCATAATACTGCAGGTTGCACAAAGCCAAGGTAACTTGAAGGCACCCCGTGTCACACTAGGGAGATGGGTCCTTTAAGCATTTAGACAGAACACAGCTATTTTCTGACATTCAGATGGCAGCTCCCAGCCAAGCTGGCTCACTGTTTGCTCACCTGCTTCCAAAGTTTGCAAGCTCTACCCGACTTGTTTCTGTAGGAGCACAGTCTGTTCTCCCCTTTCTACTTAAGCATAACTCCTGTTGATACCAAACAGAAGTCACACTCTGCCTTGGAAGAGGAGTGGGGTTTCTACCAGAAACACAATATAAGCATATTACAAAATATAAAAAATAACTAGTGTTATATAGTTTTCTGCTTCCTATTTATATACATATACAGCATTAAAAACCATACGAAAAAACACCTATCTAATCCAAAACCTCATTTTGCTAATATGCCAAAAACAAACCAACCAAAAACAAACACCCAAAGATTGTGCTGGTTTACTCACTTTTAATACAGTTTTGTTCAGAAACAGCTGTACTCCGTTAGAGTAGAATTCTGTTCTAGCCTATTCCTTTTGTCTTTGTCGGTATATAATTATAACCTCAATATTGCACATTTCCCCAAGAGTCAGTTCTGTTTGGACCCTGATAATGAAATGCATAAAAACATAATTAGCAGCGGAAATAACAATGTGCAGCACTAAGAAATACCCCTCAGGCAATTTTGTAGGCAGCCTCCAGGAGGGCTTTTTAAAAAGAAAAGCCTTCCCATCACCCCACCGGTACTAACGCTTCCCTCCTCAGTGCCTCTGCAAGAATATAAAAAAACCTTAGTGTTTATAAAAAGATTCCTAGAGATTATTTAGGCCGACAAAATATATGCATGTGTGCACGTGTGTATGTATATACACACACACACATCACCTCCAAACAAACACCGCTGCAAAAGACCAGATGTTACGCAATTTAGATCCCGATACCAAGGGATACGTTTTCAATAGATGACCTGCACTAATTAGAAGGGGGAAGGGGGTTTAAGCTTTTCCAGCTGATGTATCAAGCAAGAAGTTCACAGTTTTCATTTAAAGTATAAGTATCTGGGAGGTTTGGAATGGGGAATTTGGTTCCTTTAAATAAAACGAGTGTTAACAGGAGGAAAAACAAAAACAAAAAGCAACAACAAATGGCAATGCTTCCATTTTTGTCTTCTATGAATGCATAATGCTGCATGCCACTGGTTTGCTGTTTATTTTCTTTAAAAGAGGTAATCATCTTCACAAACCCATAAATGAATATTGTGAAAAAGGGAGGCTCTGGTCCCTTCTTTGAAAAGCCTCTCCCTGCTGTGTCACCACTACTGACAGCTGCTAATCTTGCATAAGAGCAGAGCTGTATTGGTCTGACTTGAGTACAGTACCGAAGAGTTCTTTCCCAACCGCATCCCTCCCTGTCCCCACAAATGCCCCACCCATCTTCCCCATCATTATTTTTCCTTTAAAAAATTCAGTTTCTATTCATATTTGTTCAGTGCAAGAATAGTAGAAGCAAAAAGACATATATATTGCTTGTTTCAGTTCTATAAAGTTGCTAGCTTTCTGAGCCAGACAGCCTCTTCACATACTTCAAAATTTATTGCTTCTGAGAGTCACTCGTCCACACGACACCAGCCAGCCACGGACCCACACACGCCATGGAACACTGGTGAAAAGTTCTTCTTCGCAACAAGAGCAGCGTGAGCCAGAGCAGACGGAGCTCTCATTTGACTAGGACAAACTTCCCTAGCTGGTTGGAAGTCAGGTCCTCCATCTCACAATCCCCGTGCTGCAGAGTGACAGTGTCATAGCTTGGAGACTGTGCAGAGAAACTCTGTTGCTGAGAGAAGGTGGTGCCAACTGGAGAGACGTTGCCGCTGATGTACAGGTGCGTGTCTAGAAGGTGAGCTGCTGAGGACACCGGTGACACGCTGACACCAAAGAAATGAGGTTGGAGCAGTTGGCTGTTGCCAGCAAAGGCCAGCTCAAATGAGTTCTCTCTTTGTAGCTCTGACAACAGAAGAGAATTGGATGCTTTGCAGGTACCTATGCTATCAGAGGAGGGGATGCCATTTGTTGCAGATGTCTGAGAAGTCTGGGGACAAGCTGTCTGGAGTAGCTGGTGATGCTGGAGCTGGAGCATTCTGAACAAAATCCAAGGATGAAAGAGGTTAACTTGCATTCTTCCTTCCTCGCTCCCACCCCTGACCATAATTTCCCCTTTGTTCTATCAAACCTCTCCTTACCCAGCCAGCACAATTAAAGCAAGCTGATCATGTCAGGTCAACCTGTTTTCACTGGGTTTTTCCTCATGTTAGAGAACTTTCTGGTGATAGTCACCTTATCTAGCCACCATTTGGCCAGCTAATAATAGATGTTCTAGAGACAAAGTGTGCAGATAAACCGGAAACTCAATTTTCCATCTTGCTTCTATGGGAATGAAGAGGTGCCACCACACATGACATTTGAGGCCACTGGAACTGTGCCTCCTTTGTGGGCTGTAACTTTTCCAAATTACAAGGTCTCACTTCCTTGCCATGGGAAAATTACAGGAGGAGGCAGAGGAGGAAAGAAATCATTCCCAAAACTAACAAAGAAAAACACAGCTTGCAATGGGGAGAAGTAATGTTTTCCCCCAGAGTACCAAGCTGCTTCTCAGTTCAGCAACCTCCAAATATTTGGACGTTGAGATTTTTAAGTGGAACTGCACATCCTGTGTTACGTATGGCAGTGCAGGAAGCCACAAAGGAAGCCAAGCAGTTTATCTGCTGCCACACAGCAAAGATGGAGGATAGGAATCCCCAGTGACCTAAACTCCCCAACCTCTTTTGCTGTGTTTACTCCTCCTCGCTTGCCCCTAACCAAAGTAACCCCAAGGAAAACAGCAAAAGCCCTGGCCAGCTTCTCACCTCTGCTGCTGTAGCACCTCCTCCAGGAGGCTTCTTCCCTCTCTGCTGCTCCCACTGCTGCTGTACATGCAGGTGTTTGGCTGGGTGTGTTGGAAAGGGCTCATGGCACTCCGTGCCGCCCGAGATGATGAGGACTGACACACCTGCCGAGCAAAGCCTTTGATTTTATTCAAACCAAGAAATCCCTTGGCTCGAGCGTTCTTCCGCAGCTGCTGCCTAAAAGCCTTCAAGCCTGTGGGACATGAGGGAAAAAAAAAAGCTCTTTAATCCTACTTAGTATTTGCCTAGGAGCCTACTTTACAGATCAGCCTTTCTGGGCAGCTGCCTTCATTTGCGTGAGAACTGCACTAGAAGAGATCGTGACTCCTCCGTTCAGGTTCACCCCTCTGCCTGATGGTCAGGGCAAAATTTATGTAACAGAACAGGGCTTGGGACAGCTGCACCCTTGTGTAGATGGACACACACAGAGGGAGCAAAGGAGAAACCTGAGAGAAATCAAGATGTTGCGCACTCTGCATTTTAGTAGGAAAGCAGAACCTGCCATCCCACTCACAGCAGCAGAAATATCTTCAAGGGCAGGCTGAATCAGTACCAGAGAACCCCTCATCTAGGCACCTTCCTCAGGGCATCTGACCCTCCCTCAAGGGACCATAAATACAAGAGGCAGAACATCCAGGCAGCTGGCCTCAGTGTAACACTAACATGGGCAAGCAAGTATCCCTGCATGCTGACATTTTTTAGTGGCAGCTGGAAGGGCGCAATTCCCCGGCAATAAAGCAAGGAAGACATTACCTTGAGTTAATGAGGTATCAGATGCTCGCCTTCCTTCTTGGAAGCTGACAGGCAGGAGAGAAGCACCTCCCATGCAGCCCTGGGCTTGTAACACCGGAGCGTCAGACTGGGAAGCTAGGAAGGGCGACGTCATCCTAGCTGTGGCTGGGCTCCCCGTCATTACTTGACCTGCCAAACAGCTGCTCAGGGCCACTGAGCTGTCATTTGAAGATGAAGTAAGGCAGCTGTCTGAACTAGTTCCCTCTGTGGGGCTTGCAGAAGAGGAAATGACTATACCTACAGAGGGGAAGGAAGGAGAGAAAGAGCATTCCCAAGATGAGTAGGGGAAGGAACAAACATTACATCAGAGCCTTCTGCCCACCTACACTGGCACTAATAAGCAGCCTTGAGCTGAAAAGGTGTCCGGCAACTCATGCTGTCACAGGGCTTGACTCCAGCAAGGGGTCATCAACAACTAACCTAAGTCTGGGCTCCCGTCCAGCCGGCAGGGCTCTGCCAGCAACTCCAGCATCACCAGGCTATGCTGGATCAGCCCTACAGTGCTTCTCCAGCACAACAGCTCTGACACAGGATTAATGTTTTGTGAACAATGTTGCTTGTTTGTTTAGCTCACAGGTTCTGGATGTATACCAAACATAGTTCATGATGACTTTTTAAATTATTTTTTCTTTTTCAATTCAGGTGCCCCCACCTCCCCTGGTACAAGAGCAGAAGCAAGCCGAGAAGGGTAACGTCCTGCTTGTGAGAATGCTCCCCTCTAAAGTGATCTAGATGAAATGCAACAGTGCAACGACTCTCCCTTAACGGCTGTGCTTATTTCTAGGAAGACAGAACTGGGGAGGGAGGGCAGAGTACAGACCTCTCTTCTGGGCTCTCCTATCCCAGTCAAGGCAAAATCAGCACCTACTCCCCAGGCATTTGTCTGCTATGGCACTCCTTCTCCATTCTTTTCCTCTAACTACGGACACCCTTCATCTCCCCCAGACTTACTTACATGGAGGGACGTGCTGATAGAAATGAGTGGTCACTTCGGCCAGTGTGTGCCTCCTGCTGGTGTTGCTAGGGATGCAGATGGGGTGGTCATACGCCTTAATTTCATCTTCCAGCTCCTTCTCTTGCCTTACTTCTTCACTAATGGTGGTCTCCAGCAGGCTGTTGGGGGAGATGGAGCGGTTCCGGAAGAGTCCATTGAAGTTGGGATCCACAGGAAAGAACACAGGCTGCAAAACACGTCAGATCACAGACTGAGGGGCGTTTTGCTTATTTCTGCACCATCTTTTAATACTCTTCGCAGCCCTATGGCATGTCTTCAGTAGGCATATTGTTTGAGAAGCCACTACAACACCGTGCCCCAATGCCAAATAAAAGATTGGAGGGAGAGAACAACAGTCACAGCTCCTGTTGTTTTGGATTGGCAGAACACAAAAAAGAAAAAAAAAAAAAAAAAAAAGAAAAGTAACACACAGTTTAGCTGAGAACACCAACCTGTAATGGATTGCTCATGTCACAGTCCATTTCTGCCTGCAAGGGTGGCTGAATCAGGTTCTGAGGTTGCTGGTAAAGCAGAGATGATCGCAGGGTTTCACTTGTGAGACTGTCCTGAGGCATCTGGAGAGAAAGAGCGATGCACAGAAGCCATCACATACACTGCAGTTCCACATGACTTTTCAGATACTGGAGGCTCAAGGAATTCCAGAGCCACCTTCCATGCAAGCCTTCTGCATGTACTTTCTATGAAAATTAACAAAGCTAGTCTCTCAATGCCAACACAAACACAAAACTCCTCCTAAGTTAGGCAATTTAACTGGAAGTACAATTTGAAAAGGCACCCAGAGCACCCTTTAAAGGTGGTGGGGGTGAGGAAAAGAATGTCAGAAAAACACACAAACTGACTCATGGAGTACTTCTGAGGATCCTATGGGGTATGTAACAAAGAAGCGTAACCGATCCATGCCTAAGAGGGCAAATTTCCATGAGAAGCCTAATCTTCTGGCTCATTATTGACTTGCACTGGAGGCAGACTATTCTTTGGACCATGACTCACAGTCACGTCTTAGGAAACAGGCCATTAGTATTCAATCAGCCTCCTGTTTCCTGCTGAAGAACAGCAGGCTGTGCCCTATCAGAGGGCACCAACATCAGAACTGGTTTTCAGAAGCCTGAGAGTTACCATCTTGTATGTTCCCATGACAAGAGGCAGAAAAAAGAGAGACAATGGCCACAGCTTCCCAGTAAGTAAAGCCCTTCCTTACCTCAACACTGCTGATCTCGGAGCTCCTCGGCCTTTGCTGACGGCCAGTTGCTGGACGACTCAACACCTGGCTGCTCCGATACTCCTTGAGGCGCTCCAAGAGCAGGTAATAAATTGCAGCAAAATGGTTGTAGCTGCTGTTTTGTAGAGACTAGAAGACATTGAAAGGACCCTTGAGTTACAGGTAACTTGGGATATAAGCAGCCAAAACTCATCACTAAGGTCTCATAACAGTGCACTCAAAAAATAAGAAGCCAGAAGGGCAGTGAAGATGTTACTACCCTGTGACGCTGGATCAAGGCTAGTCACTGAATGAGGCACGTGTGACTGCACCACTGGCATGCTGGCAGTCACCGAAGATCTGTCTAAGGGGCAAGCACTTCTCACCTCAACAGTTCTCTGCCTGTCGATGCCAAGTGTTTGCATGATCCCGAGGACCTGCTCATTGTAGTCACCCAGGTTGGAGTTGTAGTTTTGCATGGAAAAGGACAAAGATTGCTGCTGCTGGAGAGACGGGTCAGCTTGCATCCACTTGTGCTGCTTTATTTGGGGAATGGTTATTCGCTTGGTTGGGTCCACAACCAACATCCGTCGGATTAGTGTTTCACAGTCTGGATGACAAAGACAAACTCATGAGCAAGGGGTAAAAATAACAGCCCCAGCCCCAGGTCACTGCTAAGAAACTTTCCCAGCAACAGTGTGTGATGTCTGTGAAAACAGGAATTCAAGGTTTCTGAGCAGCTGATGCCTGATCTGATTACCAGACATTCAAAACAGCACAAGAGATGTCCATGCACGTTTCACAAAAGCAACATGTCACTACAGGAAATGAAGCTGTACTGGACACTGGCAGGTTTCAGGTGGCCTTGCACCTTGTAGGAGAGCTAGTTTTGAGTGGATGCAGGTTTAATGATGTGACATCCACTTAAAATAGGTCAGAATTTAGTACAGAACCCCATCAGACACAAGTTCCTGGTCCATATATATACTGCTTATTTGTTTATAGCCAGGGAATCAAAGCTGTTCATGGCTATAACCGATCAAGGTCAGACTCCAAAAGGTACTCTTCACTTGAAGACAGAGACACATTCATTTGTTTTCAAATCCAAATCAGACAGAGGTGATGATAATACTCTTCAGTTCCTTTTTCCTCACCAGGCTATTGGAGCGTTCAAGACACAATGTTAAGCCCCACTATTTCTGCTCTCCTTGACAGCATAGCCACAATGAAATATATCCCTTCTGCATAGTTAAAATATCTTAGGAGAACTACACCCATCTCAGCACTGCAGGCTAGTCTCATTAAAATCCTGTTTTCTCTCTTTTGTGAGTGATTCTTTCTCCAGCTAGGGTGTCAACTATTTTTGTAATCCATAGGGATACTCTAAGAAAGGCAACAACAGCCTTTTAGATGCAGCATAAAGCAGATCCCAGGAAAGAAAATGTGTGCAACCAGCCCCTCAACTAGAAGCGCTGCCCTACAGAAATTACTGGATCTATAAAGATAAAGTGATTGCCAACTGCAAAACCAGCCTCATCTGTCATTGCCCCAAGAAGGAACAGAACAGCTACTCCTTTACTTGTAGCCACTTTTCTAACATTAAGGATCTGAAAAAGGCACCTTCGGACATGAAGTAAGGGATGCGGAACCGCCCCTCCAGCACTCTTTGCCTCAGAGTTGGTAAATTGGGTCCATCGAAAGGCAGAGAACCACAGACAAGGACATACAGCACGACCCCAAGGCTCTGTCAATAGAAAACAGCATCGCACGTCAGTGACTCCAGTAGAAGCAATGATTTTGAGAGCCCATAGACCCTCACAGAGTATGAAACATGATTTCTAAGGAATATCAAGCTCACCCATATATCAAGGTGAGGTCCTTCATATTCTTTGCCCTCAAAAACTTCTGGAGCTGCATAAGGTGGGCTTCCACACCAAGTGGAGAGGGGCTCTCCCGACTTGTAGAAGTTTCCAAAGCCAAAGTCTGAAATTAAGGTAAAAGTCTGGGGTAAGACATCACTTAACCATACACCAATATGTGTAGTAGAAGTAGCAGAAAATAGAGAAGGGAGCAGATGTATTGTTTTGTTCTCTGCCTATTAACTGAAGTTATTCTCTTTTGTCCAGAGGATACGTTCAGAGAAATTTCAGTAACAGAATCACAGAATGTTAGGGATTGGAAGGGACCTCAAAAGATCATCTAGTCCAACCCCCTGCTGGAGCAGGAACACCTACAGTAGGTCACACAAGAATGCATCCAGGTGGGTTTTGAGTGTCTCCAGAGAATGAAACTCCAGGTTTTATTTTCAGTTACCATAAATGTATTTATAGGATCATCCTAGGGAGACTGAATTTGACTACATGCCTAATGTTGTTTATGGAGTAACTACACATTTCTTATTACCTGCTAATTTGATATTCATGTTGGCATCTAGCAGAAGGTTCTCTGTTTTGAGATCCCTGTGCACTATGTGGTGGCTGTGACAATATTCCACCGCTGAAAGAATCTGCCAGAACTTCTTCCGTGCTTCGCTTTCACTCAAGTGCCCGTTGGAGGTCAGATGATCTGCAAGACAAAATAAAAGAGACACCGGATTTAGAAACACCTGGAGGAGATTTTTCATAATCCTGCAGGTGCTGCACTCGCTGTTTGACAGCTGACAACACCAACCCTGGATTTTTCATCAGAATACATATATATATTACTCAGGAATGACAACAATAAGGCCATGGTTTCTATATCTAAAAAACTGTTAGCTCCGGCAGTGAGGACTTACCAAACATTTCTCCATTCTTTGCAAACTCAGTAACAATGTAAAGCATATCCTTTGTCTCCATTACCTGTGAAGACACAAGAGGACATGCTTAAAAAAATGCAGGCCTCTGTACTTTCCTTCATTTTTCTAAGCGTATTCTCAAACATATCAGTTCAATTCTTTATTTGATGCAGCAGCTGGCAGTAAAGGTACCTAATTTGCACCACAGTGTTCTTTCCAAGCAAACTGGTAATGAAAGAGATAACAGATCAATGCTTATGTGCCTACAATATATAATGGCTTCCCATGCCATTGTTCTTCTCACAGTTACCATGCCACCTAATCTCCATAAGATAACTGATAAGCATTTCAATAATTTCATACACTTCCCTGAATTCCTTTTTTGTTAAAAAACGCATATATAGGTTTACAATTCATTTGATATATTTTGAACATGCAAAGACAGTTAAAGTTTATATAAAGTCATCTTTGTTTCGAGGCTAGTGGGTACTCAGATCAGGAGAGAAAGTTGTGACTTGGACAAATCAAGAAGTAGTATCAAATACACCATGCTCATCTGGTGCTGGCTGGGGACATGGCAAGCCTCCCATGCAAGTGACAATAGGTTGCTGTTTGTGTAACGACTGCTTGACATACATCAACAACTGTCAACACATTGCCCAGAGTTCACCTCTCAATCTTGTATCAATTACCTTTGATGTTTGAAATTTTTTTCCTTTGGAGGAAAAAAACAAAAACAAAACAAAACAAACAAAAAAACCTAAAAACCAAACTGACTGAGAAATGCTGAATATTTCCAAATTAATCTTCAGTTACTATGGTACATCTTTCAAATTTTGCATTTCAGATTTTAAAATACAATATTTCCCTGGAACTGGACTCTCAAGGAGCAGATATTTTGTTTTGGAAATAGAAGGCTGACAACAGGTTAACAATCAAAAAGGTGTCACTACTACTTCAAAGGCTGAAACTTCTAGGCTCCTAACATGTAACCTTTCGGGAAGACTCTTGTCCTGCCCTCACTACAAGTACACACAGACACTAAATGAAAATAAACAAACAGCGAGCAAAGCAAGAGAGGTTCCCAGTTTAAAAAACTGAAGGAAAGTGTTCTGGGAAAGTTGCCAGCTGGATGAAATCAAGACGCTGTGCTGAAACTAAAACAATGATGAAATAATACAAGAACACACACCCTACACTGGTATGTCATCTAATTCCATCCCTGCTTCTCAGTCTCCACCAAACAGGTAAAGCATCAGTTACAACAACAAAGAAAAGAAAACTTCACTGAAGAGAAATTATGGTCCACTACCAACGTCACCTGCTCCATCAAGTGAAGTGGTTCAACTAGATGGAATTTAACCTGCTTTTCTAAAAGCTTCGAAATAGTATTTTCACCCACATCATTCCACTGAAATGAAATCAACCAAACTGCTCGAATGTTTCTGTATACCCTGTGCTGCCCCATGGGCAACAATGACGTCAGATGTTAACACAGAATAATTCTTGTTATGATGGTTAATACTATAAATATCAAGCACTTCATGTGTGTCAAGGTCTTTAAAAATAAATAATGCCTTGCCTAAGCACCTGCCTTACTGGCTCTTCAGCCTCACATATTAATTAAACTTCCTTTTTTTTTTTTTTTTTTAAGCTAACAAACCCAACGGTAAGATTGCAGCTGATAATAGTGTTTACTACTGCACACGGACTTTCAGACCTGCTGCTTCATCCATCTATTCCTCCCTCCCCCCTGCCCATATAGACAGGTCCAGACAGACTGTGATACCTCATCTTCTTCCTAAATCCACAGGGCACTATTTAAGATGATTAAGAGGAACTTACACCAAATGCTAATTAGATTGAATATTCAGAATTTGCAAAGCAGTCCTTGCTCACTAGACAGATGTGATCCTGTTTTCTGCCCCACACGTTAATTTGTTCTTACTGTTAAAAAGAACCCATCAGTGCAAAAACTGAACAAATCTAAACCCAAATCAATGTGGTGAAACACTACAAGCGCAAAGATACTTAAAATTCACGTTCAAGACTATGCACACTGGAACAGAATAACCAAACAGGTCATTTCCCGACATATTCTATGATACCAACATTTACTGGCTTTTTATTTTCTACTTAAGATTAGAATTCTAACTCTTAGATTAGATTTCTACTTAGATTGATTTGGTTTAACTGTCATTGATTTTAAATCCCTTCCACTTATGGCAAACTCAACTTTTGCACTTTCTCCTCTGCTATCCTGCATGAGTTTGTGTCTTCCTCCTATCAAAGGCACGTAAGAAGTTCCAGTCCTCTAAACTGGAAAAGCAGAGGAGTGAGGAAAGGCAAGTTAATCACAAAAGTTCAGATAATCAGTTCCTTGATCTGAAACAAACTTCAGCCTGGTTTTAATTGTAAATTTTACAGTGCATTTTGTCAAAAAGCTGTCTAATGTACCAGAATCTTGTTCAAAGGATGATGAATGACTTAAAAAAACCCAGTTTATTTTAAGCATTTTTCAAAAAATATTTCAATATGCATTCTCTCTGCAAATATTTGATGTAAAATCATGTGCAAGAGAAGAGCACGCACATATCTAATCTCCGTGCTGCACTTCAAAGCTGACCTCTTACCTGATATAGCTTGATAATGTGGGGATGGTTCAAAAGCTTCATTATCTGAACTTCTCTATAAATCTTCTCCAGATTGCTTGGGTCTAACCTTGTTTTGTCTATTATTTTTATTGCAACCTGCAGATTTAAAAATAACGAAACAACCTCAGCTATTACAAAATAGGTACTCTTACTGTTAAGATCTCTAAAAAATAAAATTAGAGGACACCCCTTCCCCTGCACGCACACACACAACTCACAAAATCCAAGTAAAGTAGCTTTTAAAGTACGGGCTTGACAAAGCTGATTCTGTTCTTCTCTGAACTGCACAGAACTCACGACACAGAACATTTTCATTTTTCTTTTCTACGTCAAAGGATTACACGTAAGGTAGCGAACAGAACCACAGAAATTAGCACTGGGCAGGATTCGGTAAATCTTTTAATCCATCCCATGCCAGCGAAAAACAGATTCCTGCAACAGACTATTTTCTGCTGTAGCCACTGATGTGACTTTGACATGCACTAGCGTCCTGGTTTTATATAAATAAGGTTGCATGCCCTTTAATAAATTATTTCTGCAAATAACACTGCAAGTTCTTTGTTCCTGAATGAAAAAAAAAACAAAAACAAATTAAACCCGTCTAAAGTCTTCAAAAGACCCTCGATCGGTGGGACTCTTCAGCGAACTAAGACGGAGCAACTGAATGAAGCTACAGTAACACGCAGAAATGGGGAGATAGATA